>NW_005178479.1:223768-244886 GCF_000350225.1 Chondrus crispus | reverse complement strand
GAATGAAATACTACGTTAAGATGATCAAACGTGGCACGAGCTACAGAGAAGATCTTCTTATCAAACTTCACAGCAGTCGGAAGAAAATGGCCAAGCCAACTTCAGGAGGTTCTTGAGTTCAATTTCATGGGGGAAGTCGACGGGAGGTGTTCCAACACTGCGGTTAAGCAGAGAGATAAGTACGAATAAGGGGAGGAAGAAGGGGAGGAAGAAGGGGGGGGGAGGAAGAAGGGGAGGGAGGAACGAGGGTCTTAGCTCTGTTGTAAATAAAGATGTAAGGTATATGATAAGGTACACATTAAGTTAAACAAACTTAGAGAACCCGGAGGAATGGGAGGAGAGCAAGGGGGCTGTGCCCCAACCGGGTGCAGGCGACGAGCATACAGCAAGGCATATGGTCCCGTACACGTCAAGGAGGAGCGCTACGCCACTTGGCCCCCGCGCACTGGGGCGCGGGATACACCTCCGCTGTATGCGCCAATCACAGCGCGGTGACACGCGTGCCTCAGTATTACGACCCCGGGCAACAATACAGTGTCGCAATATCACTGACTGAAACCGTACAACGTACCCGTACTCTACTCATCCTTGTATGCTCCCCACTCGGAGCCAGATTCCGCGTCGCCATCTCCCCCGCACCCACCGCCATGCTCATCCACCTCCTGCTCTTCGCCCTCTCTTCCGCCTTCGCGCTCGCGCAGCAGCGCTCGACGCAGTGCCCGGACCGCTTCCCGGGCATCGATCCGCCGCCTGTGCGTCTGGCCAACGCCGACACGGCCTCGGACAACCTGCGCGAGTCCATCGCCGCCATCTTCTCCGGCGACGACTACGTATGCACGGGCGCGCTAATCAGCCCGTCGTGGGTCCTGACGTCCTCGCAATGTGCCGATTTCGACATGTCGCGCGTCGTCATCGGCGTGCGCGACCTCGCCGACGCCATGCCGGATGACTTCCTCGCCGTCACCCAGACCTTCATCAGGGAGGTCTCCGTGGCCGGCGGCGGTAAATCCAGCATCGTGCTCTTGCGCTTGAACACCACCGCCGGGAAACCGCTGAGCGTCAATGTCGCCCTCGCCGTCCCGCGTGTCAACACCTATGCACGCGTTGTGGGCTTCGGAGCCACAAGCGAGGACGACGACGCCACAGCTGACGGCATGAGAGGAATTATGAAACAAGCCGACATCCCTGTGCTCGAGAACGACAAGTGCGAGTTGGAAACACCCCCCGACTTTAAAGTGGCCCTGTGCGCGGGATACAAGAAGAAGGACTCCTGCGGGCCTTGGTAAGCTATGCACAACCTCCCCTCCGGACCTTCGCTTCTCGCGCCCTTCCACATACTAACCCCCCGACTCAGCTTCCGCGATTTCGGCGCCCCGCTGCTGCAATACGACCCCGACAAGCTCCCGGTCGTGGTCGGCGTCACGCAGAACTTCGCGTGCGCGCGGAAGGCGTCCCACGTCTTCTTACGCATTTCCGTCTTCACAGAGGCTCTCGAGGATCTGCAAGAGGAGGGCCTGGAGATTATGGTCACCGAGAACATCAGGGACGAGGAGGTGTCCTCATCCCTCTCCACGGGTGTCATCGTCGGCATCGCCGTCGGCGCCGTGGTCGCCCTCCTGCTCGTCGCCGCTATCATCGCGCTCATCATTCAGGGCCGCCGCCGCAAGAAGCGCAAGATTCCCGTCCCGCCCAACCCGGCCTCGCTGAACCCCGCGTTTGCCACCCAGCCACTCATCAACACTCCAGATAACGACAGCGGCAACCCCGATTCCGTCACCTCCGACCCGTGGCGTGCGGCCGTGAGCCCGAACCCCGCACCCAGCGACGTCCCCTCCGACCCGTCGCAGGGCACTTTCGTCGTCCCCGCGCCGCCGCCGCCAATCAACCCGGCATTGCACCAGGCTCCCGTCGCCGCAGTGCCCGCGCACGAATATGCCGCGCACGAATATGCCGCGCCGCACGAGTATGGTCAACCGCAGGAGTATGGTCAGCCGCAAGAGTACGCCTCGCAGCAGTTCGCCCAGCCCGGCTTCGTGACGTCTGCCCCCACGCAAGGCCAGTCCGGCTTCGCCGCGCCTGCGCCCTCGCCGGGCCAGCCGGCGAACGACAGCCAGTGGTGAGCGTTGGGCGCACGCGACCAACGCTGCCGCGCCTTCTAGTGTCTAGGTGACAAATGGCCTCATATGAGGCCATTTGACCTCATATGAGGTCACTTTTCAACTTAATTTTTCTCGACTTGTGCTAGCTGAACAAAATGGAAAAAGATACTCTCGCCACCGCAGTTGACTTCTGCGCTGTGGAAGGGTGGAGCTTGGTGAGATCTTCACGTCCTTTCCAGGCTTTTTGAGAATACCTAAAGAAGAAGCTTTTTTAAAGAACATCGAAACGTTTTTTGTTGATATCTTCGAAACCAAAACGCCTGTTTAAAATGTCATCCGATAGTTGAAACTATGTTAGATTCTTAGTATTTCTGTGTATTCACAACTGCTATCTCGATGTTTTGCAGGAAGCTATTGCCGAGGGAATATTGGTTAAAGAAATGGTGTCTAAACTGATTTTATAAAATTTCGATTTAATGTATATTTTTTTGCAAAAAAAAACCCGGCCTCATATGAGGCCAAGCCTGACCTCATATGAGGCAAATTGCCGGTCGTCTAGACACTAGTTTTGCAGTATTTTGATCACGGCCCAACAGCCCATGGTTTTTGTAAAGAGCTGCGCGTCTGCACCCGCGATTTCGGGTTGTTTTTTCATTTTTGCTTTTTGCTTGTTTATTCATGCAGAAACTGAGAAACTTCATGATTCTTCATGAAGAAACGACTTCAGACAATGGTAGCCACGACTTACACGTTACATCGCCATGATGGAGATGGGCTACAGGGACCCTAGGAAGGCATGGGGGATCTCGATTTCGATGGTTGATCGCGATTATCGGTGGGTCGCCTGAAGAAGGCCGAAGTGGTGATTTTTTCATTTTGCAGCATTATCTGGCAGTTTTTGCGCGCAATTGCGCCCAAAAACATGATTTAATGAAATCGCGGGTGTGCAGACTCTGCACACATGCTTCTTCCACATGCCTCGAGGGACAGAAGTACTGTAGTGCGGCTACACGTTGCGAAAACCTGTTTCTGATTGATCCCTTTTTGTTGGCGTGCGTCCACTCTCTCGCGATCATAACCGGGGTTCTGTCTGGCCTGTTCAAGTCAACCCCGCATATTTACTGCGACCATGCCTCTTCCTCGACTCCGGCAATGCTCATCTTTGGGGTTGCTGGAAGTCCACGATTGATGTCAATCGTGTTGTCAACAACGTCTCGCAGGGATCTCTCAAAACCCCTTTCAAGCAGTACATTACGTGTCGTGTACAGTATGTTTTCGGGTCCATCATGCTGCTGTTTTTCCTTCCTCCTTTCGCCCCGCCCTTGCAAAAACAATTCATGATTCGGACCCTGTTCACAACAGAAAAGTCAATTTCACCCGTCTGTTGCCACCAAAATGCACCTGATCGCCCCCCTAAACGCAAAATCTGCCTTTTTTTTTTGTACTCTTCCAAGGAAGAGGCCGACCGTTCGTCGAACACGTTGCACACAAGATGAACCACGTGGATGGAATGTTGACATTCAAATGACATCATGTCAAAACATCTTGCCCTTCTTCGCTCTTAAAGGAGCCCGGGGTGTGTTCTTGGGAGACGATTGGTGCATGCCAGACCTGCCCGTCGTACAGTACAAATGTTGTAGAAATTAGCGACCTACGTGTGCACTTCTGTGCACTACTGTAAGGTAGATGCACTTGCCTGTTTTTTTCTCTGCCTCTTTCTCTGCCTCTATGCAAGGCCCTCTCTCGGATAGCGAGAGAGGAAGAAGGAGAGACAGACAGAATAGTGTTCGACATGCCGCAGGTGGAGTGACTCGATCACACGAGCCCCTATCATTGCGAGATATCAATCCGGTCGAAGGGTTGACGAACATAAAATTCTCTTTATTTTTCCTACCTCACCTGCGTATTTCTGTGAAATACCACAAATGTGCTTGCACGGTACGATGTCAACATGTTGTTGTTGTTGTTCGTCAGTTCCGTTCTAGACTTGCACTGGTGTTGCAAAAAGTGGCGACTCCTCACGCGCCGCGGGTCGGCCCTCAATTCAGAAACTAGGACCCGTACCCTTGGTATGTCCTCCTCAGGATATGCAAACGTGGCAGTCAGGTAGCAGCGCACGGCTTATAACACAGCCAGCGCACCAGGTGCACCAGTGTGTGTGATCAAAGAACAAGGACGTTGTTCGTAGCAAAGATGGACCTTGACAGATCCATACTTGTAGGTGCATGAGGTTGAGGAGGTTTGTGGGTGACGGGCGATGCGGAACGAGGGACACATGTCACGCATGGGCCAGTCCTAACAGGCGCTTTTCTTTTCTTGAGGGGAATGGCTCTTTTTATTGTCGTGGCTTCGTTTTTGTTTTCGTGCGCACCCGCGGCGGCCCCCCGTGTCACGACTGTACGGGCCGTTCTCCGGGGGGCAGGGGGGCGTGCGCGGACATGACGGCGGCGCGCAGTAATAAGTAGACTTTTAAATAAAATAAAACCAAAACTATGGGTGTCCACGGGCCGGGCGCGCGGGGCGCGAGCGGAGGTGTTTCGCGTTTCGCGGGCATGGCGGGGGCGGCGAGGGCGGTTTTGCTAACGGCGAGCGTGACGCGGCGCGGGTGTGCGTTGATGGCGGGGCGTCGGCGTGAGGGGGCAGACGGGTGGGCGGGTGAGTGAGTGAGTCGGTGTGACGAGGGCGCATGGCGATGCCGCGGGGACAGTAAGGCGCGGCGGTAAACGTGTACCACTCAAGGGTGCTGTAGGGTGGGGTGGGGGTTGCGATTTTCGGGGCGTTTTTGCCACGCTGGACTTGTAGAGGCGGGGCATGCGTGGGCATGCGTGGGCGCGGGTCCGGGGGGGCCCGGTCCCGGGATGATGCGGGGAGAGATGCGGGCGGGGCGCGGCAGGCTTTTGCAGGGAGTTGTTGACAACATGTTGTTGTGTATGGAACCCGGTGTCGGAGATGGGGATCTCGCGCGAAGCATGGGGGGTGGCGGAGATAGTTTGGTACGGTAAAGTTTATCTCCGGTGGGGTCAGGTATCGTACAGTATGTAATGGAGTGATGGGGGATGCAAGTTGCGATACCTCTCGCGAGGCGGTGAGGGCGGTGGGAAGGCGGGGTTGAAGGGGCGTGGTGATGGGCGTGGTGATGGGCGTGGTGATGGTGTTCGGAGGGTGGCGTGAGTGGAAGGAGAGAAGATATTTGTGGGGTTTTGGTAACGAAGACCCCCCCGCCGAACCTTCGCCACCCCTCGTCTCCCATCTTCCATTCCATCCCGATCACCTCTTCGTTAGGGTAGGATCACCTCTTCGTTAGGGTCGGGATGGAGTGGAAGATGGGAGACGAGGGGTGGCGAAGGTTCGGCGGGGAGGTGGTGTGGGGCGCGCGGTTAGGCACTGTACGGTGCGGCACGTCCTGGAAGGACGTTTTTCTTTTGTTTTTTGGTGAAGGAATCTCGACGGGGGCCATGGGACGTGTATGGCGCATTTTGGATGCAGTGCGAATGAGTGTGACGTCTCGAGAAGGATGTGCGGGCGCCGGCTTACATCAGAATTACATGTTGGTTGTGGGACGGGGGGCGGTGTTACACAGTGCAGTACCAAGGGTAAAGTTTATTCGTTGTGAAGAGGTTTCGTTTAGGCGGGGCACCGTGCCGCGCCTAAACGGATGAGAGGAGAGGCCGTCCACCCGTTGCGCGGGATGCAATTCAAATCATGAGTGTCTTGTTATGATGGGCGGAGATCAGCAACAGTGCCATGTTGAGCGAGAGACGAGCGGATGCGGTTTCTCGCGGACCCAACCTTACCAAGGCTAGCTTCGGCACACGTGAGTGGGTGTTGGAAAAAGGTTACAAACTAGACATTTGCCGCCTGGCCCACACGTGTAAGCCTAGAAACCATTATCTCCAAAAACTTGTATCGAGGACGCACGCAGCATGCAGTGCAGCAGATGGCACAGTAGCGGGCGACAGTAGCGAGAGCAGCGGGGGAGTCCCCTGGCAGCAATCCGTGCCACAAATCCGGGGCACGCATCCAATGAAAAGGCGGGGAAAAGGGCGGGCCTTGAGCGTGCCCAATCACTCCGTCGCACAGACATGCCCTTACAGCGGCGACACGGGGCGGGTGTAATCGGCTCGCGTGTCCGTGCCCTTCAGCAGCGCATCCAGCGCATCATCCATCGGCCGCACCGCCACGGTCACGTAGTAACGCCCCTTCTTGCGCGCGTCACGCCCCGTATCACCCCTTCTGCCGCAGAACGCGTCATACGGGGCGTCACAAGCACAAGCTCGCCGCGCCCGCCGCGCCCCGCCGCGCCCCGCCGCGCCCCGCCGCGCCCCGCCGCGCCCCGCCGGGTTCTCCCTGGTTGTAAATAAAGTTTTTTATCATACCCGCCCCGCCGCCTCCTCCATAATCGCCCCCGACATGCCGATTCCCTAACACCACACATCGCACATCGCATACCCTTCGAAGGGTACAGTACCCTAAGGGTATACCGTGTAACGTTTCCCCCTCCGTACCGTACGTGCCGCAAAACCCCTCGCCTGCTTCCCACCCCTACTTATCCCTCCAAAACACCCGCTCACCACCCTAATCTCCGCTTCCCACCCCTATTTATCCCTCCAAGACACCCGCTCACCTCCCTCCCTCCTCCCCCTCCTCCCCCTCCTCCCCCGCACACGCCCACCCGCACAACAACCTCCATGCGATCCCGTACGCTCTCCACCATGCCCGCCCTCGCCCTTCTCCTCACGCTAGCTCTCCTCACGCTAGCTCTCCTGCCGCTCGCCGCCGCCACCCCGGCCCCGCGCTTCCTGCGCCGCGCCGCCGCCACCTTCACCTGCCCCGTCGTCCTGCCCACGCCGCCCGCCCCGGCCGCCCGCGTCGTCGGCGGCGTCCCCGCCGACCCCTTCCTGCGCTCGCACCTCCTGTCCTTCCACTGGGAGGGCTGCGCCGCCTCGCTGCTGTCCGCCCGCTGGGCCCTCACCGCCGCCCACTGCGCCGTCACCCCGGACGCCGACGTTTTCGTCGCCGGTCGAACCTCGGACGCCGGCCGCCAGGTCCGCATCAAGGCCCTCCATCGCCACCCCAAACATACAGAACATCTCAACGACATCATGCTCGTCGAGCTCGCCGACGACGTCCCCGGCCCCGTCAACTTCGTCTACGTTAACGATAACCCCGCCGTCCCGGAGGTTCAAGAGTTTGTCAGATCCGTGGGATGGGGGCACACCGACGAGCTTTCTAACCCCAACACGGACAATCGCCTCTACCAGGTCGACATCCCCGTCGTCCAGTCGGACGTGTGCCAGGCTAACTACAAGGTCGCCAGCCCGCGCATCGCCGACAAACTCTCCGCTAACCAGCACATCTGCGCCGGGTATGAGGAGGGCTTGTGCGATTCGTGCAAGGCTGACTCTGGCGGTCCGCTTGTTGTGTATGATGACGACGAAAGGCTCGTGCAAGTCGGTATTGTCTCGTTTGGCGTCGGCTGCGCGAGGCCCAATCTACCCGGCGGCTACACTCGTCTCTCCTCGTTCGTGCCGTGGATGAAGAGCGTTGGTGCTGTCTTCCAGACGAAGAGTTCGAGGAGGCCAGTCTTCGTCAGCGACATCGGCGGCGAGCTGCAGGAGTCCAACTCGCATTCTACCCCGCCACCTGCCGGCGCCCCGTCCGCACCCGCACCCAAGCCGTCCGCGAGCCCGGCCCCGCCTTCGTCTGCAACCTCATCCGGAACAAACCCGCAACCCACAGGGCCGGCCCCGCCGAACGGTCCTACCACCTCCACCGAACACTCCGACGACCCGGAGGCTTCCGACGGCGAGGAGCTGCCCGACGCCTCACCGGAGCTGACGCCCGCGCCCGAGTTCTCCGAGAATAGCGGGTCCGTAGTGGCCGGCGACCAGGCCAAGTCCGACGGCGTGAACATCGCCGCGGTCGTGGGAGGGTCCATCGGGGCCCTGGCCGTTGTGGCCGCCGTGCTCCTCGCCGTGTTCCTCAGACGGCGCGCTGCCGCACGCGCCTCCGACTCCTCGACTGCTTCAGAGTCTCCTGCCGACGCTCAGACGGCGACAGCATGGGAGCCTGACCAGGAGGGAGCGGCTGGAAATGTTTAGAAGTAGAGGGTTTTTTTTTTATGGGAGAGGCTGTGGCTCAGATTAGAGGCGATGTTGGACATCAGGCCCGTTTTCGAGGGCCGGCACATCGCCGAAGTACGGACGCTGTTTTCGAGTCCGGAATGAGCTGCATGGGAAGGGTGAAAGGTTTAGTAGGTAGAATTGTAACGAATAGGAATAACTGAGAGCTATATAAGTATAAAGGACTTTGCACGTAACAGGGGCGCACGGCGTTACGCCATACAGTAGGGAGGACTTAGGAGCACTTGGGCAGGTGCTGGTTGGCTGTTACCGAATCAATCCCTTTTCGCCAGCGATGCATTTGTTGTCCTGACTTTACACGTGTACAATTGTACAGTACTATTTATCATATTTCTCTCTTTTTGGATCTATGACACTTTCAACAACACGTGTACAGCATGTTCACGTGGCCGCCCACCACTGGTGCACTGTCCTCCTCTTGATCGCCCAGGCCACCGCCCGTGTGTCCGCGTCGACGTCGACGACCGCGTCCCCCGAAGATGGGTGCCGCCCCCCTCTCCCTCGCCACCCCCGTCCTTCCCCCCTTTCCTCCCGTGAGTCTCACCCGCGCCATGGCGGCCTTCGTCGACGACGTGCGCGCTTCCTTCGATGCCGCGCATTTCTGCAGAGTCGTTTCGGCGGGCGTGGGCATCGGCAAGACGACGAGCGGTCTAGCCCTGCGCGACGCGTCAGCCGTCTCTGCCGCCACGGCCGCGCTGCACAACTTCCACCGCGACGCCACCTCCCCGTCGACCCCGGACGTCGTCGCCGCCTACGTCCAGTACAGCCCCGCGGCGAACGAGCTCTTCACCGCCCTGCGCGCCATCACTGTCAACGCGACGCTCGTTGCGCTAGCGCTCGACTGCCTCATCGCTATCGTGCGCTACGCGCACCATCTCCCCAACCCGGCCCAGACGCGGGAGGCCGCGCGCGCTGTGGTTAAGGAGGTCGTTAAGACCAGGGCCGTGCTCCTCAGGGACGTCTTGGCGCATGATCAGCCCGCGTGCGCGAAGAAGGCCCTCGTCTTGTTGGCCCTCGTCGCACAGACGCATCCCGTACTAGCGAAGGAGGTCCTCAATCGCTTCAAGTTCGTCGACGACGTTCTGCACGAGAAGCTCTGTTCGTCTGCCAATAATTTTTGCAGGGTCCCGTTTTTGGCACTCGTGTACCACCTGCTTGCGTCTGGCGACTTTGATGTCGCATTTAGCCTTGCCCACAAAAACAGACCCGTGCTTGTTAACTGTCTCAACGTCGTCACCGTCCGTGTGGTCGAGGAGGCCTATCCGCAAAAACCGAGTAAAACGGACCCAGTCAGAGACAAGGGAAAGAAAAAGAAACACATTCCTACAAAAAAGAGAGTAAAGAAGGCATCAGTCTTGCCTTCGCACGTCCAAAGAGAGGAGCTGAATGCCGCTATCGATTTTCTCACTGCCCTGCAACGCCATCTCCTCGCTTTGTCCCACGTTTCAACCAAGAGGGCTGCGTTTGCATTTCCGGTCTTGGACCTTCTTGCTCAAATTGCCGCTGCTGACATCCCGCCCCTTGAACACGTGCCTCATCAAGTGGTACCGGAGCATCAACGACTCCGAAAGCTCGCGCTTGAGCTCTTTCAATCCGTTGCCATGGACTCTGCAGTCTCATATATGCGAGACGTCATTAGCGCTCTTACGAACAGAGTCATCGCCAATGGCATTGCAACCGTTAAGTTTGTGCTCAATGTTATCGATAGCCAACCCCAGGTTGCGAAAGGGCTGTTGGAAAGGGGAAAGTATGTTCGTGAACTGCCCCAATTGTCGTCTTCGTGGTTTGCAACGGCCGCCGTCATATCAGAATGCGTGCTTAGGATGCCATGTGCGATAACAAAGTTTGCCGAGAATGGGTTTTTCACAAAGTGCCTTGCACACGAGGACCCTTTAATCAGAAACACTGGAATCACCATTATGAATGCGTTTTGTAAAGTGATACAAGCGGATAGAGACGCTCTGGCTCGACCCGAAACATTCCTGCCCTCTTTGGACCGTGTTCAATACCACTTGAAAAACCACCAAGATACCGACGGCGGTTCTCAAAAACTGCTCTCTGTGTACCAGGAACTGCTGTGCGATGACGACGGAGGGACGAAGGCAGACCCCGTAAAACTATCGCTTCAAATGGCTGGAAACGACTTAGAAATGTCGGAGCATTCCATTCGCGCCGCGTTCTCTGTATCTCCGTGTGATGCGCTGTCGTCCATCTTGAAGAAAGGGTACTTTGCAAAGTTAATTATACGAGCAACGCAAACTAGCGACAAGGCTGCTTCGACACGCTTGTGGCGCTTGAGCCATGATATACTGATGCACACTGGTCTTTTTCCCACCGGGACCGAAAACGAAGTGGACATTTTTTTATCTCTTCTTTCCAAACAAAACACCTATTTATTTGAGTCTGCAACTGCCCTGGAGAAAATTGCCTTCATGGCATGGAGCATGCCGTTTCGACTCTACGATGACCTCCACAACATCGACGATTCAACGTGCAGGCCAAATACAAGCTCAACATCGCTATTTACCGTACGTTGTATATATCAATTAAGGAAATTGACGGCTTCGGAAAACAGGACTACCCCACAGGAATTACATTTCCGAAGTTTTCTAGAAAGCGTCCTCACCACAAATATTGCCTGCCAGCGGCTAATGGGGTCCTTTCTCGATGGTGGCTTTCTCGATGACGCTATTCGAAAATTGGGACTTGGATTAGAATGTGATGGGTTGGATGTGGAAGCAGTAGCTCTGAAGCAATGCCAGGTTGCTCAGCGCCTCTTCACCGGACCATCAAATTACATGACGACCCCGTACCTGAAGTTGATCCAGGCAATATCATTGCTTCACTTGCAGAATCACAAACATTCTCAGAGTTTGACGAGACGGACTGCTGCTGCTGATGATGGATTTGTATGGAAGGCATGGCAAGGTTTCAGAGAAGGAACAGAGGGCGACCATGCCTGCGACCCATTCGGTACTTTATCCAAAGATTCACTTCTGAACGCCAAGGCTGGAATCCACCTCGGCACTCTTCTCCACAGCCTTCGAGAAGGTCGTTCAGAAGGAGAGATTTCGAAACACCTTCTTCTTTTGAGAAGAACTTTGACAACAGATGATTTCATGCTATCTCTGGGCTTTGGATTGCGTGTAGGCCAGGGCAACCCACTACATCATTTGATGAGGACAGCCTCAAAAACTCTCGCATTCCCGCTGGATAAGCTCGCGCTCATTTCTGAATCTGAGTCTTTTCTTCAGGAGTCTATGTTGGTGGCAGTCAATAGCAAGCATAACTGGACAAGCGCGGACGTCGATCTCTTCATAGCGGGGGCACTCAGGATATTGAACGAGTGGGAAACTCAATCTGGAAGCGAGGAACGCAGTACGTTTGCGTTCTCACTTATCTTGCGCCTGGTGAAGCATGAAAAAGTCGGAGCACGCATCCTTTCACGCGCCAGTCTTCGATCTAAATCGATAGTCGGTATTCCTTCGTTTTCCAGTATGTCACTTGCGAATGCCATTCTGGTATCTCACCTCGTGAGATATTTTCCTGCCTTGACCAGAGCGGCCCTGGCCACCATAACGACTGTCACAGAAAACGAGCTTGCAGCATGCTTGCAAACCGTGTATCCTCTCGTAGGGATCTTGATGAGAAAGAAGCTGTTTCAAAGCCTCAAAGCGGATCTGAGATACAACCACGACGGCGTTTGCAAGACTGTTATAAACGCCGTGGCAACCTGCAAACAACGTTTTGTTACAGGAAACGAAAGGGAAGCATCTCTGCTGAATCAAGCTGCATGCCATCTTGGAGAGACCTTACTACAATCAGATTCAAGTTGGGGGAGTTTAATTGTCATTCTCAGAAAAGCAAAAGCAAAAGGGAATGTTGTTGTTTTGGAAAACGTTTGGATGTTGTTGGCAAGCGCTTTTCATCCACAAACGCAAGGAGGACTGATTCTATCCGTTCCCAACCTGCAAATGGTTGAGTATGCTGCCGCTCTCACCGAAGGGATTGCCGAAATGGACCTGCATGCGGACGATATATTTAGTTCTTCCATCCTCAACAGCTTCCACGATGTAATAGGCTGCCTTCGGAAGAGGAAAATCGCAGTATATTCTGTATGGAAGGACGTTGCGCACCTGGAAAAGTCCCTTACTTTGGCATGCTCCAACTTGATGAAGTATGTACATCAACTTGCCGGCTGTTGCGTTGATGACAAGTTTACGAAAGGGCCGGCCATGGTATCAGACGAGAACAATGGTAGCCACTGCAGCTTGTTCAGCTTGCCATTGCTATGTGTCAGCGAAGCTCTAGGTCTTGATCTTGTCTTGGACAAGGCAGCCAAGCGATCTCTTCTGTCGCTTGGGGCTCACAATGGAGACTGTTTAATAGCTTCCTTTCGCAAGAGGTCAAAAAGGAAGAATTCGGACGTCTGCGTTGATAAGGAGACCGGGTCCGCTGTAGCACTCTTGATCCAGTCTGCGTTGTTACGCATGCCAAGATATAGTCTTGAGGAGGAAGTCGCAACAGCCCTTAGCATAACAGAGGGTGTGCTGGCATCATTTTATGGCGCCACATCGAATTCAACGGACGTGGCAATCCGCAACTGTATGGACAAGATCTCCGATACCATCAGAAATAATGGCGGTCGATCGAAACTAGGCCTACTGGAGAGAAGAACAGAGTTTTTTGCTCCATCGTTCCCCGGAGTGCTTTCGCGGCTTGATAAGAAGAAACTTCAACAAACATGTAACCTTATGTTGGATCCGTGCACTGATCAGGCGATGTCCACGTGGTCGCCAGTGAACTCCTCATCTCTTGACGAACAAGCAAGATATGCCAGTTACGATCCGGTCTTCGTTCTTCGGACTTTCTTTTGCGCCTGCACAGAGGCGAAGAAATCTCCTGGAATTGCTGTTCTTGATATTGGTCGCATTGCAAGAGAAGGGGTTCTCGCGGTAGCTCTGACTGGAATAGCCACCCATGATCAGGACACTCGTGCGTTGTCATTTGCATGCTTGCATCAGTTCTCATCCGTCGTAGGTCCTGTTGCCGGCGTAGAACAAGGTTCAGCAGCGGGGCTTTACAAGGACAGAAGGCAGCTCGCGTTTCTCTTGGAACTGTTGCAAAATTCATTTCAAATGCCAATGCCGCGGATCCTTCCTTTGTTCGCAGTGTGGTATCAGAAAGCACTGAAGATTGCCCTTGCTCCAGCCCACGAAGCAAACAAAGCTGTGACCTTCTTTTTTCTACGCTCTCCTTGCATGGACGTCTCTGATTGTTTAGGTTTGTCGAAACTTTTCAATTGGGACTCATCCGGGCCTCAACTGAGCGCTGTGCGTCTTCTCGCGATGGATATAGTTAAGAGAGGAACGGTTTCTGCGAGAGATGTAGCTGTGCTGAAGAAGCGAAAAGTCTTCGACGCATTGTTACGGTTGGGTGGAAGTGCCGCGACGGATGATCAGATCGTGCGGGATCAGGCCTTGGAAACCCTGGCTACCCTCTTTGGTCGGACTGGCCTCCAGCTGGGGCAAGAAGTGGCGCTTTCGCACGGCATAATACCCTGGCTTCTTCAAGACGCCGGGCAGGTCGACGAGCCCGACCGCATCTTACGCACTCGTGTGAACTTGCTGCGTCATATCTGTACATCATTCACAAATTCTGATGATCGTGGGCGCATTACTAACATATGTGCAAGTGCCCTTGCCGCACTGGTGAGGAGAGTCCTACACCGACAAGACTACCGACAATCAAGATACTTGCTTGCGCGCGTGCTCCAGTGCACCGAAGCCATCGCCAAGCGAAGTCCTTACTATCGACAATACCTAACCGTTGACTTCTCACCGCTATGTCTGGAGTTCAACAATTTTGACACTGTAGAAGGCCTTAATCTCGACTTGAATACTGTGGTATTCGCTATTGCACGTCAACGGAATATGCATGTATCTCCTAACGTCTATCCTATCATGCTGCGAACAGCAATATCGCTAACTGGCTGCGAGTGGCACCTAACGAACCGGGAAGTTTTTGACCTGCGATTCTCGGAAGAAATTTTTCTCATACATGCGTTTATTGCGCAAAGTCTATTGCAACGAGAAAGCACAGAGTTCTCGAAACGCTTTCCCAGTAGTGATTTGTGTCTATGCCTCGCCAACTCGATGAGTAGTTGTCCATCTGTTTGGTTGACTATCGCAAGCTTTCGCGTTTTGGAAAACCAACGCGTGATGTTTACGGATTTACTTGAGCAAGCGCACCTCTTGCCTGCTCTCCCATCAGATATTATTAACCCAAGCCAAGACCAGAAGTTTATTGAAGTGGTTGATCAAGTTCGCCTTCGAGTAGTAGACAATCTAATATTGGCTTCCTCGACCAAGACAAGCAGATCGATAGCACCTACTTTCAGGCAAGTTGAAGGAGAATAATCTCTCACTCACGCATGTTTGGCGCAACTCTGGGCCTTTTTGCCGGAGGTTGCAGCCGGCGCCGCTTGCCCCCCGTGTCGCTGTACCTCACTGCTCGGATCTTGTTCATCTAGGAACAATACGAACACATAAGCGTACTCTAAGTTAGAAGTCCAAAACTTAACTAATTTCAAACACACTAACATCAAACAAACAGATAGCTCCGTCATAATTTACCTGAGTGTCGATCGTTTTCGACACATTAACTTGTTCTGGAAGATGAACAAACATAATGTGTCTCCCTGAAATATACAATGTAGGCAGCTTTACTTGTGGCTGCGAATCAGCGTCCGGGTCGTCGCGATCCAGCATACCACAGTAGGTCGCTTCGGTGAGGGTGAGGTAGCTTGGCGGTGCGTTAAAAGATTGGTTAGGCCACGATGAGAGAGGGGCAAGTTATGACGCGATTCACGAGTAGACTTACTTCATCCTCGGATCTACCGAGTCGAGCAGGCCACACACTTGATACTTGTCTCGCAGTTCCAAAATGACTTGCTGACCGCACATGGCCTGCAAGAAAAAACAAAGAGTAGCTGGAAGCTTGAGTGACAAATCGGGCATTGCACTTGACTATAAGCCGAAGCGCATGTACTCTACCGTAGACGATGGACCAAAAGTGTCATGCTGGTTTGCTCTTGTCGCAGAAAGACACCCAAGCTAAATCCAAGCCAAAAATGCGGCAAAATATATAGCATATAAATTGATTTTCGCAACACAACCCTTCGCATTTGAACTCGGCAATTCATTGCATGTCAGGGAAAAGGTAAGACGGATGTTTCCGTACAAGCTGTGCTACGCATATTGGGAACAAGCATACAAGCGCCAACGCAGGTCTCTTGTTTCGTCACAGCGAATCGGCAATAGTTTCATGTGCGGATGCAACTTGGAACAATGAAATAACCTGTTTGAGTGCACAAACTGGGGCGGCGAGATACAAAATGGCATCGAACAAGCTGAGGCCAGGCAAAAAGTCTGGTGCCGACGAGACCTTTTTCATGTACAGCGCCAAAAAGCACATCTCATTAAGTGAACACACCACCGTCAACGCTGGTCTCCAATAATAGAACTTCAGCAGTTCACTATTCGTAGCCGACTTGTGCGACGCAGCGTCGGCACAAGCGCTGGCAACCATCTGGAGCCAATGCGAGTAACCGTCCAAAAAGATGAGGGCGTAACACAAAAACGCCCAGGGCGGGTAGAGTGCACCGAGAATAGTCAACAAGGCGGCGGTCGCGCAGCGGTCCGTGAGCATATCAAGCTGGGCACCGAAGGCCGAGGTCTGGTCAAGGGTACGCGCAGCAAGCCCGTCGGCGGCGTCTAAGACGAAGCCGGTGAAGTAGTACGCGAAAAACTTCCACGGGGAGCGCCAGTGAGTGAGGGCGACGACGGAGAGGACGATCCGCAAGTAACCAATCACATTGGGGACGTAGAAGCAGACGGGCCAGTGACGTAGGGAAGGCATCTTTTGCTGGGAGGAGGGTTTTCGGAAGTTAAGGATGGAAGGAAGGGGAAGAGGAAACGAGGCATAAGCATTATTTATGTCGCAACAGAAGTCCATGTGTCGGGATACACGCATTACATGCGTTGATGTTAAACAAGGCCATGAAAATGTGATGTTTCATACGTACTACCCAAAGTATGCCGATGACAAGGGTACAGTACAAGTCCGCATAAACTCAGGCGCCATGAATCGCTTCGGACCAGGAATTCTTGAAAATGTTTTGGAGACCTTTTTAAAACATTTCGACGTCAACTCCCCACCCCGAAGCGTTGCCTTCTTCTCCCCAGATCCCATTTCCTTTTAACAACGGGAGGTATCAGTTTACCCCAGCAGGGTTTCCTCAGCACCTTCGCGCCGAGCACAAGCCTCTCGCAATTGCACTGTATTGCTCCGAATGAAGTGATTCGTCCCTCCTTGCCGGCGACTTCGCAATGGATCCAAAAGAGGAGCAAGCTACCGAGCTGGAGGCCTTAGAAGCCATCTTTGCCGCCGAATATCAATCACTGCAGGGCCCTTCCGATTCTCTCGGCGCCCGCTTCGAAATCGACGTTGAAGACGATATATCTCACACTGTTAAACTCAAGCTCGGCTTCACCCACACCACAAACTACCCGGAGGAGCCCATCATCGTCGTCGCTCATGCGCTGGAGGGTTTGACCACATCCAGCCGTAAGATACTCCAGGACTTCCTCGTGCAAAAAGCCAAGGACAATGCTGAGATGGCCATGCCCTGCGCCTTCACACTCTGCGAAGATGCTAAGGACTGGCTCCGGGACAACGTTGTCGGACAGCCCGTAGTTGACGAGGACTATGAGAGGGAGATGGCAAAGAAATTTGAGACCTTCGACTCGTCCCAAGAAGAAAAGGTCGAAGTTATTCAGGGTAAAGCTCTGGGAACCCCAGTTACTGTCGAGAGTTTCACCGCGTGGCAGGCCGACTTCATCGCGAAGATGGTGGCCAAGCGATCGAAGGAGGCCGCATTGGAGGTTAATTTGAAAATGACGGGTAGGCAGCAGTTTGAAAGTAAGAGCGTGTTGTCGCCTGAGAGCGAAAGCTTTTGGGAGGCCGAAGCCAGTCAGCTCGCCTCTGGTGCTTAAATCAACATTGCAAAGGATTCGCCTTACACGCCGTGTTTTGTTTGTGTGCTCAAAGGGTATGCGTGCAAACTAGAATGGCTTATGTGACGCCCTTTACGGATGCCGAAACCTTGAAGGGAAACCATACATCCCACTAAATTCAAAGTATGGTCAAACCCTCGTCAGAAGCCGGTGACAACCTCTGCTTATTTCGACTTGTTTAAACATATCACGCACGTAAAGGATGCGCGGAACGCCCACACAAAACAAGTAGACTGAAAGGATACTGTCCGAACACCTTTACATAAATCTTTTTGCACTTAAGAGATTAGCAAAGTTAAAGAGTCAGCTACACCTGTGCGACGTTGAAAGTCAATTTGAAAAAATTTCGATAGGAAACAGGCTGCGAGAGAACGGTCTTCCGTGCATCGGCAATGACACGGAACATCTCCCTTCTGTTATGGACAACGCAGCCTGTGTAGTCGAATTAGAGTACGGGATAATGTTGCACGCAAGCTTCCCTTCTTTGCACAAGAGCACCTAGACATTTGCGTCAGTCTATTGCTCTCGTAACCCCATATGGCCACTCCATCTGTAACATTGTTACAATGAGCACCGACATGTGCTCGCCATTTTACTACAAAGCCAGGGGCATCGGCGACCATTGGAGCTCACCTCGATCGACGACAGCCAATTGCCCGTCTCGCCAGACGATATTAGACGGAGGGAAAGCTTCCCGCCACCTTCCTTCAGACAAGAAACACGGCGCGACTCGTATTTGCATGTTTTCAAGACATTGACCGTGATGCGATTCGCGAAACTCTAGTTCCTTACGAAAGTATTGGGCACGTTGCCTTGACCACGAACGGAGAGGCCATTTAATTGCAATCCGGCGGGGGCCGCAAACCCATTTATCGATACCCCTGCCTGTGGCTGACCATTGATACTGTATGAGTTTGGATTGTCGCCCACTTCCACAGCGTCGGGGCTGCCAAAGAGGGCAGTCTGGAAGGATGCCCCATGATTCCCTGGGCCTTCGAAGCCCGTCACGACATGATTGTCGCTCGACATGACAGGGATATTGCTGACCTGCCCAAACCCATCACTAGCCATCCCACCGAACGAGTTCTGAAAGCTAATTGACTCTCGCCCACCCATTTCCCGCGGTCTCCTGCTCTTCCCATCGCTGTCATACGGCCATGCGAGCTGGTTCTCGCCACTGGGTCGAGACTGTCCCTGGTGGAATAAATTGTTTCCGCCAGACTGCCCGTATAGACCTGGAAATCCGTTCTGCGTGTACATTTGCTGATTCGGTCCGTGGTCGTTCTGCGTTTCACCACTGCGGTCAATTCCGGGCTGGAGAAGCGCGGGGTCGAGCGTTTTCTGTTCAGTCTTCGGCGAGAAACCATGTCCAACTGTCATCATTGAATTGATCCCCGACTGCGTTGGAGTCAATGTCGACTGATACACTTCCTGTCCGAAATTAGGTCGCGACCCGGAATGAAAGGCATCCCTCCCCTGTGGAATGTCAGACCTGGGTCGCATTGTTTTCATGTTGTTGAACTTCTTTTGCGCAGCATTGCCAGTGTGGCCCAGCAGGTCGTGTGTTTGCATGAAACCGGCAGTGCCCTGGAACGCCCCTCTAGCTTGGTGCCCACCTTGAAGTTGGGGTATGTGGACTCCAGAACTAACCGACGACCCAAGTGTCGTCGCGCTTACCGGTTGTCCCTGACCGAGCCTAGGCATAGCGACGCCGCCCGCCTGCCCAAATCGGGGCAGGTTTCCGTCAGCCATCATGTTATGGCCAACGGTGTTACTTTGCGCAAAAGCTGTGATGCCTTGATTCGCTCCGGATATCCCTTGACCGAGACCCGCTGCATGATCATCTCGAACCCTCCCAGCGCCCCCATCGCCAGTAGAGGGGTCGTACAAGCCCTCCGACAGTCCTACTGGAGGAACCACGCTCCTAAAGTCTCCATTTCGGTAACGCTTCTCCAATTCCTGCATCTCGGGGGAATCCATAGTAAGGTCATGAATGGACCTTTTGTTCTTGTTGTTTTGCTTTTGTCGAAGGAAGTACTTTTGGGCATGTGACTGAACTTGGGTGGCGTTTCTGGACTGGACGACGTTGGAGATTTGCTTCCATGAGCCTCTGTCGTGCATCTGAAGCCCACGCAAGAAAAGGTAATGCTCCTCTTTCGACCAGCCATGTTTATACTGCTGCTTCTTGGGAATTCCCTTGGGCCCAGTATCGGGGTTGGACGTAACGCTCACCCCTGTACCGTTTGGGTCACCGGAAGCATTTCCACTACCAGGCAGGCCGTTATCGTCGTTGGCGGGTGCTGGTGCTGTGCCCAACTCGTCGACATAACCGTGACAGGAATTCTGGGCGGAAACAGGTTGAGAGACACCGTGGAAGGGGCATTTTCCAATTCGCTTGCATGGTTTATCGTGCTGATTCAAAACGCCGCATATGCTATGTCCTTTGTCGTTGTAAACTTTGCCTCCGATGATGGTGCACTGGGCGGCATGCAATTTGGAAATATCATAAAGCAAACCTCGAGTACTGGGGTGGCTCTGAGTGACATTCGAAGCCGCAGCGAGAGTCGGAGGTAAGGTCGACCGTTGCGAGAGTACCGGAAGTGCGGTAGATGATGGTCCAGGATTTGGTGGACGCGTGTTTGACGGAGAGAGCCCCGCAGGAGACGTTGGGAGCGGATGGTGAGATATGGGAAACGGAAGCGATTTGCTATTCTGAAAGGGCTCAGCGTGCGGCGAGAGTCTGTCAACCGGGAAAGGCAAATTCCGATTCGATACTTTGATGTCTGCATTGTGCGACGGATGTTGGGGCGGCTGAGTCTGGAGATGTTGTTGTTGCTGCGGTGATGGTTGCTGCGGCTGACGCGACGCTAAATTTTTCTGTCGCTGAGGCAGAGTTGAAAAAAAATTATCGTTTCGAAAAACATTTTGCTGCGGCGGTTGCTGCGCAGCGGCTTGTCGATTCAAGACAGGCGAGTGTTGCAGACCAGCAGAGGAAGGATCGTGGGAGGATATCGACTTGGATAATGCGGGTTGCGGGTGACCGGGGGTTACATTGCGAGAGAGAAGGGACGTCGGAGGCGATGCGTACACATGCTGAGCAGATGAAGATACCGGAGCGTTCAGAGCGGAGGAATTAAAAGCAGGGGAGAAAGATTGCTGCTGCGTGAGGTTTCTGTGACGCGCGGCAGGCACTTGTCTTGTCGGGTTGGGCGGAAGCGCTACCGGTTGCGGTTGGGACTGGAGGTGAGGCGCAGATGTTTGGCGCGTAGAGGTCGGAATGGTGGGGGAAAGTTTCTGTACAGAGGAGGGAAGGGGGTGGGATTGTGCAAGCAAAGTGTGGGAGGTGTGGTAGGAGGCCGAGGAGGAGGACGGCGGTGGGAAGGATGGGTAAGGTGCGGAGGTGGGATAGGCATAGGATGGTTGATGAAGAGGGAAGTGAGAGGGTTGGTGGGAGTGAGGTTGCGGAGGATGAGTTGGTGGGGGCTTTGACATTGGTTGTTCCCTCGATTTGGACCCAGGTTCCATGCAGATGGAAGAGAATGGGGCAAAGTTTGCGCAGTTGAAAATGACAGGGAAGGGTGTGGGAGGGGGAGTAATGAGAGCGGGGAGGAGAGCAGAAGTGAGGGAAGGCAGGAAGTGGATTGGGGATGTGGGCAAGTGAATGAAAGTTGGTGATGGTGGAGCAAGTCAGTGTCTGTGTGAAGCAAGCAGTCGGGGTGGGCAGGAGGTGAGGGAGTGAATGAAGCGGGTGTAGGAAAAGAGATAGCGTGCAGGAAGAAACAGACAAGGTCGGGTGGTT
>NW_005178479.1:191318-222799 GCF_000350225.1 Chondrus crispus | reverse complement strand
CAAAATCTACACTTTTTTTTTTCCCCTTTTTATTTCTAACATTCAGTCCCGTCATGTCGTGGCATCCTCCTTTCCCTCCCACCCTCGTAACTTTATATTAAAAATCTGACTTGGTACTGCAGATGCTTTTTTATCGACTAGACGTGCCTCACGCACCACCGTTCAGTGAATAAACAAACGTGAAGAGTAGCACAGTATCTCAGTTTAAATGAGAAAAAGAAAGAGAGATCGAAGTGCGCCTACCCTTCTGAAGGGTACACACAAGGAAATTTGGGACTAATGACTTTGCTGCGGCACATGCTCGCTCCGAGCCACATGAAGCGCACTGCGCAATCGGGGACCAGAAATTTTCATCTTCCAGACAGCAGCTCTCCGGGCAGTACACGGCAACCAAATGTGCCCATATTTAAGACGCATGAGCCCAGAGGGCTCATGCGTACGACTGTTTTGTGTGGAAAAGCAATGCCTGCAGCAAGAGAAAGCCCGGAGGGTGTCATGTGACGTTGACCGCCCAACACGGGAGTCGGCGTGATTGTTGCCATGCATGACGCCTCGCATGACGCCCCTTCGCATGGCGTATCCGACGGCAGACCGCCCCTTCGCTTGTGTACCGCCCATAAAAAGACAAGGCACTCTGCTTGTTCGTTGCCCCAGCACGTTGTGTTAGTCGTGTTTTTTTGGGGCTGGTCCGACAGCTTCTGCTCGTCTTCAACACGTGGTAAGGAAGCTTCTACAGTAGGGGTAGATTCACCCTGATGAGGTATTTGCGGTAGTGTTGTGATGGCCCCATATACAGTACAAGATTTAGTTAGATATTTCTTTCAAGTTGATGATAAATAAGCGCAAAGATGTACCGCTGAGAGTTACCGTACATGCAAGTGCACAGTACCCAAGGGTACAGTATAGCCTTTCCGGCAAAAATAAGCTTTTCAACACTTTGTCCTTTGTAGCACTTGCATACAGTGGTCCAGTACCAAGGGTACTGCACTCTAAAAAGAATAACGGACGATACCCGACTGTAGATCGCCGCATCTCAACCCGAAGTTGGCGCCCAACCGCAACCGTTGCCGCAAAATTAGTGGATGGAATTTAATGTTACGTGTAGCAGATATATTTTAAATCCAGCTCGTCGAAACTCCACACCTTGGCCTTTTCGATACCGTGGCGGAATTTTATTTCCTGGATGCACTGTACGTCTAAAAATGCTTTATTCAATGACTATTGTTGCGAATGCAGGGTCTACTGTAACATTTATCTACTGGCCCGTTTTCAGTGGTCCAATTTCCTGAAGATTCACAAGTGTCTCCTAGAAAATATAATTAGAGAAACTCGCCACGAAATCGAACCGGGGCTCTGGTCGTCTACACTACCCCCCACCAACACGCTTTTGCGTCAGGGGCCACGCACAAGGCACTACGGTATTGGACGTATACCAGCACGACACATTCCTTCCATTTTACAGCAGACTCACACCACATCAGGCGAGAGGGAGGACAATCCTTGCCACCGCAACCTGTCTGGCGATATAAGTTGGCAGTCTCGTAGACTGCCAAAGTCTATCTTCGAGATACTGCGGTGGACTCTTTTCGTTCAATCCGAAACAGCTCCCGCTCTCCCACGCAGTGCAGACCTCTATTGTATAAACCTGCGGGAAACCAAAGAGGGAGAATCAAAATAGCTTTCGAACTGTACCATTTTTTTGTAAGTACTGTACACTACAAAACAGTAGCTCCTAATCACTTGGATCAAGCAGCGTCGTGAGCCGCGACGGGTTTTACTAAAAACGAGTCAAAAACAACACGTGTCGTCTCCGTGCCGCGACGCACCCCCGTTGTCAGGTCCTGCGGGGCTGTCCAAACAGCAACAACTTTCAGTTGTTTTCTAGATTTCGTACAAACTCTCCCTGCATTCACATCACGGAGAGCACCGCCGTCTTCCCCATCATTCCTCTGGAGCAAGTTGCTACTAGCAACCACTGCTTAGTGTAATTGAAGTGCTGCATTACAGTTGGGTAGCAATTCCAGCAGAGCATACATGCGCCTTCCCGAAAGACTCAACAGTATTATTACTTATTCACGCATTTCACCCACACTCACGCACAACCCAAACCTGTCGCACTTTCCACTCAATTATGATGTCCAGCCTACCCCCAACCACCGAAGAACAAGTTGAACCCTAGCTAGCATTGTAATTACAGTCCGGTAGGGCGGTTTTGTAGCTCCACATAGACGCAGCAAAACCTTCCACATCAAGAGGGTGAATGCCCATCTTGAAGAAAGATGACGGCCCGACCAAGACCGCTTCACAGAAGCAAAAGATCTACCGCATGGCGCTTTTCAAGTACAACTCCCAATCAGAAGCCTCTTGGCGTTTCCCCAGCATCAATGTATCACGGAAGGAGACGTGCACACATATAAGAAATCACTATCCCGAATGCGGTCATGAAGCCCTCGTCAGTGCTTGATGTCGGGAGACCGACCGAAAGGGGGCGGTCCGGAGGGGATTTCAGTGAAGGGTAAAAGGGTGGTAAATAGGGTTACCTTAAAGGGAGGGGGAAAGCGGCAGGCTATTGCCTCAGAACCGCTACAGAGGGTGAGCACGGTCAATGGACGAAGTTGTCGAGTTGATGGTTGAGATGATCGAATGTGCTGAGGTCGAAGACGAGTAGCGTCTTCGACCTGGCTTTATAGTCCTATTGACTCCACAACAAAAGTAGGTGCACTACCATAAAAGGGAGGTTGCGCCACCCACGAAATTTGTCTAAATGGTTACACCCTAAAACAGGTAGAATTGTAGGTGGCACGTAGAATTGAAGGTGGCACGTCCTTAAGGGACTCTATCGTTGATAGCTAAATGTAGCCTACATAATCCCTGAATTGATATTGATAACTGTTGTTGATGAAATGGGGGAAACGGTTTAGGGAGCCTGCCATTCCGTGGTTAGGGTCGGCCGAGTTGTCTTCTCTCCCGCTTTTTCCCTGCAGCGCCCGTCACCCTCTCACGTTTATTTCTACGAAATTCCTTCCAAAAGCGTCCACGCGTCCGGCCCGGATTCCGCCGGGCTGTACGCGTGCGCTTCTCTAAAATTCAAATAAAATCTCGGACTACAGTATAAAATCTCCCTCTACAGTCACTTCATCCGCTCCACCGCCGTCTTGCACCCAATACGCTCGCATCGCTTCTTTCTCGCGCCGCCTCCGGCACTTCAACCTCAACTTCGGGCGGTGTGGTCTCCGGAACTTGTGGATTTCACGTTCAGCGTCACCGTAGCCTCGGGTCGCGTGGTCTCCGCGTCTCCAGGGCCTCCGGCCGCTAATCATCCAACGCCGTCTGACCCTCAGGCCACGTGGTCTCCGGGTCGCCTGAGCCTCTGTTTCTTGCTGTTCCCGTTCCGGGACTTCTTTGAAACGCGCCGCGTTCCGAGCCACGCACGAGAGGTCTGTGGTCCTTCGGGCGGTACTCTCTGTGCGACATGGCTCGGACCAGGCAGACGGCAATGGCTTCCACTGGCGGGAAAGTCCAACATCTTGCGCTTGGTAGCAAGGCGGCCTGCGCTCGTCTCGCATCGCTTTTGCCTCAGGCCGTGTGGTTTTCGCGTCGCCTCAGGCTTCGGCCGCGTTCGTTTCGTCGCGGAGAAAATAGCAACCACCGTCTTACGATAACCGGCGAACTGTAACCTCGAGTGTATTACGTCATTTTTCGTGGACCAAGACGACTTACCATCCTCAACGGCTACTCCCAGGCCTGACTCCCAGTGAAATCTTTCCAGAACCAGATCGAGAAACAAGGTGGGCATGCTTTCATCGCCCTTTGGTTCGACAAACCCGTCATTTACGTGACGGTCGCATCAACTGATCAAGCCTACGACCTGTGGCTGGCATGCAAGGCTGCATGCGGTCAGAGATTCACCAACTCACGCATGAATTATGCACTAATCCATTTGAATCATACACTGCCGTAGTTCCAGTGTCTCTCAGCTGCGTATACACCGACGCACCCTGCATGTAGACGTCTTCTGTAGTCGTTCCGACCATTCCGCCGCCTTCACAGCTCACAATGCCAGCTCTTGCGTCACAGAAACTCCTATAGCATCGAAGTTCCTTGATCAGACGGCCTCCTCTTTCCTCATTCCGCTAGAATGCACATTGCCCCCAGTCCATCGGACAACCTTGATTCCCGTTGATGTCTCATTTCGACTCTTTCCGTAACCCTCAACAACTCTTCTCACCGTAACCCTCAACAACTCTTCTCACAGACTTTAAAACGCACAGAGAGTCCAATCCCAGCGAAGTTTCTCAGCTACATCGTCTCTGCCCTCCTACTCCTCGTACTCATCCCCGCACCAGTCCATGGGGCAATTCCCCCATGCATCTACATAAGATGTGCGGGTTTCTGAATAAAGGGAATTAAACGCCTTGCGTGGATATCCTGTCGACTGTAGCGCAAACCCGGCGACACGAGTGTGTACCGCGGGTGCTTTGCCCATACTACCCTGCAGGGGCCGTAGTACTTCGATTCTCCTAAAGGCCACTTCCGTAGCCCTCCCAAGGCTGTTCCTCGGGCAACCAGAACTTGTTCGCCTACGTCAAATTGGCGTTGTGAGATAAATGCCATCTTCTTGCTCTTTCTGTCCAACTGTTTAGCAGTCCTCGTCGCGCGGAGCGCGAGGGTCGCTAACAGTTCCAAGTTGCGCCCCTCAACGCCCCCCACCGGATTTGGATCGACTCGGTCTGGGGTTGCGAGGGCGGCTTAACTCCATACATCAACTCGAACGGGGAGAACCCGTCGGACAGTCGGCGCCGACGGTACCCGTAGAGAATCTGTTTCAACGGCGATTCCCATTTAGAGGTAGCGGCGCCCTGACCTAATAGCGTCTTCCGAATTCAACGCTTGATGGTCCCAAACATACGCTCCGTTTTTCCGTTGGACATCGGAGCATAGGCGAGGACCGGTTTCCATGAAATTCCCTGTTGTGCCATGAAGTTCTTCAACGCTGTCGCGCTGAAACATGTTGCGTTATCTGAGACTATACTCCGATGGGGAACAAACGAATGGATGATCTCCTCCTTCACGAACTTGACAACTTCCGCAGACGTAGCGGTCTCGGTTGCCCAAGCCAGGGGCCAACCAGTCAGATGTTCGACCGCTATCAGGATGTAACGTTTTCCGTTCTTCGTCTTGGGAAGGGGTCCCGCAAAGTTTATCGAGAATGTCTCAAAGAGCTGAGAGACTGGTATCACCGCCGTGCTCTTGTACGTCTAGATGGGCGCAGCCTTTTGGCAGCCTTCACATCCACGAACGTAGGCGTAGGTATCACCATGAACTCCCGGCCACCAGTACCTGTCAAGGACGAATTGCTTCGTAGCTGTGGCGTCCCAGTGGCCAATGTCGTCATGCAGCGACCGCAATATCTGCAGTCGAGTCCGCCGAGAAGGGATTGTTCTGATCCCATTCTTCGTCCTGCGAAACAGCCTTCCGTTCCAGGCGAGGAACCGCCTGGAGTTCTTCTTGATTCTGCGCCTCTGCGCAGCATCTTGCTCGACCATCTCTTCGCCTTCGAGATAACGGTACGTGTCGCGTACATGAGGTTCCATGTCTTCCAGTATATCTCCTTTCGCAAAAGCGGCAGCACATACCAGGTCCCCCTCATCCTCCTCGCGCCTGCCATCGTCTTCTCGTAGACGCCAGAGAAAGTCAGCGGCACAATTCTTTGAGCCGGGGCGGTACAATATCTCGAATTCGTACTCCACCAGGAAATCCAACCAACGGGCAAGTCTACCCTGGATGTACTTCTTTTTGAACACATACTGAAGGGCTTGGTGATCCGTAATCAACTTGAACTTTTGCGTTGAGAGCAAATACACCCGAAATTTCTTTAGCGCGAAGATCACCGCTAATGCTTCTCTCTCACAGGTGGAGTACTTCTTCTCAGTCTCCGTCATCGTTCCGCTGGCGTATTGTATCTGGTGAACCTTCCTGTCTTCCTTCTTCTGAGCCAGAACTGCTCCCACTGCCATGTTGGATGCATCTGTCTCGACCACGAAGGGTTCGTCAAACTTCGTGAGCGCCAACAGCGGAGGAGACGTCACCCTCTTCTTCAACTCCTGGAAGGCGGTCCGCA
The DNA here is from genome assembly GCF_000350225.1 of Chondrus crispus. Classification (NCBI taxonomy): domain Eukaryota; phylum Rhodophyta; class Florideophyceae; order Gigartinales; family Gigartinaceae; genus Chondrus; species Chondrus crispus. Next base: position 216,678 of record NW_005178479.1, on the reverse strand, counting down.
TCCCTTCCGTAAATTCAAATTCGACTTTGGTAGAAGTAGCAGCATGCATCGATGCAGAGACTTCTGCGAACTTAGGGATAAATCGGCGGTAATACCCCGCTAGTCCAAGGAAGCTTCGTAACTCCGTCTTGGTGCGCGGCTCGGGGTGTAGTATAACCCCCCCTGGGGCCTGTTTAGTCAGATTAGATCAACAACAGGATCCCCTACTGTAGAGCTCGACGCTCTACAGTACAACCACGCGTGTCCACGTGTACACCACGGGGACAAAAGACACGCGCATACACGTGCAAACGTGTACCACGCGCGAACGAAGCGCGCACGCACCACGGGTAATACGTGTACTGTCAGCCTCGACATAGCTGACAGTATTACAGTGCAGGCCGACCTGCACTGCAGTATTCCACTACAGTACCTCGGTACTGTAGTGTTATGATAGATTGTTTTGTATATTAAATATGGTGCGGACCGACGGCGGCGGGGAGGGACAAGCACGGGCTGGTCCTCAACCGACCGCCAAGGTCAGTGCACCCAGCTTATTCTAAACGTCGCCTTCGCTCTTCACGCGCGTTTAGTCGGAGCCGAGCCGGAGTGGACGCGCAGCACGCGGGCGAGCACGGAACCGCCTCCGCCCGTCAGCACTGGTACGTCACCCAGTGCTGCTCCGGGGCGTCGAGGCGTCGATCTGCTCGTGCGTGCGCGCGTCCCTGCTCGCTCCCGCTCTACCACCGCTACCCGGGCCCGAGCCCGGTTCCGTAGCTGGTTGGCCCGCTTCCCCCTTCTCCGATCCGGGGTCTACAGGTCGAACTGCGCATACACCTCCAGTCGTCTGGGGGTGTTTATTCTACACGGGGGTGTCCCAAATTATCGATGTCTTCTCTGGATCCACCTCAATCCCTTTCTTTCCGATGACGTGCCCCAATAGCCTGGTCTGTGATTGCGCGAAGGAACACTTCCCAAGCTTCAACTTCAATCCACTGCGAGCAATCAGCTCGAACACTTCAATTAAGTGGTCAACATGGACGTGCAAGGACTTCGAAAAGATGACCACGTCATCAAGGTATACACGGACGAATGGCAGGTCTCTGAATACGCCATCCATCATCCTTTGAAATGTTGAAGGAGCGTGTAGTATAACGACCGGCGAGCGCGCGGGGAGGTTATTAACCGTGCGGCCGTGAACGGTGCACACGTGGGCGCGTGTGCCCACGTGTAGGGAGCGCGCGCGTTGACCAACCGGCCGTGGCGTGGCGCACGTGTACAGTAGCACACGTGTCGTCCGTGCGGTAGTCTACGCTTGTTACGTGTGCGCGTTAGCACACGTGTCGTCCGTGCGGTAGTCTGTAAGCAACACGCGTGTACAGTAATGCACACGTGTAGTAGCAGCGTCCGTGCGGTAGTAGTAATTATGGCGCTAGCTTTTTAATTGTGTACAGTACCTGGCACGCACTAGGGGCAGGTCCTGTACTACTGTACTGGGACAGGTGTCCGAGGCGTCCCTCTGAGGGGTTAAGACCTGACACCCGTCCCTACCGGTAAACTGGGGCAAGCTCGCCCCCGTCCCTTTTGCGCCTACGTACGTCCGTTTTCGGTTGTCTGTCACGTGCGCTGGCTTCTAACCCGTTACCGGTCGCTCTCGTTCACGCACCACGGGGCGACTGCGCGTAACCGGCCAGTGAGCCACTCCCTTTTCGCGAGCTCGTCCGATCGGTTCAATTGGCGCGTCGCGTCCGCGCCGCGTGCTCCCTCGCTATAGCCTCCGCCTCTCACCCAACCCAGGGCGGAGAGGAGTATATTCATGAGCCCGAATGGCATCACTTCAAATTGAAAGGTCCCGACCGACAGACAAACGTCGTCTGTTCTTTGCACCATGAAGCCATCTGCACTTGCCAATAACCCGAGAACAAGTCCAGGGTAGTGAATACTTTGCTTCCTTCAAGGTCGTCGAATATCTCTTCCATTTTAGGCAACGGCCACTTGTCGGCCTTCATCACCCGGTTAAGCGCGCGGTAGTCAACACAGAAGCGAGGTTTCCCGTCCTTCTTCGTTGCGATGACGACCGGAAACGACCAAGGAGCTACAGAGGGGGTAATGATCCCTGCCTTCTGCATCTTCTCGATCTCCTCACGCACTACCGCGTTGTGTCTCCGAGGGAGCCTCCGAACGGCGGGCGAAATGGGTCTGTCGTCAGTTAACTCAAACGAATGTGACACAGGGACATCTGCCGGCCTGAGGTCGTCCAAAGACCATGCGGCTATTCCTATACTCTTGAGAGAACACATTATGCGGTCGGCATTTTCTCTGCTGAGATGGCTCAGCTTAGACATGAGAAGTCCCTCCTTCTCATCTCTTTTCTCTTTCTCATCTGCCGGCTCGTACTCTGAGCCTTCCTCAGCTAGGTCCGGAAGTCCAGCATGAGGATCTTCGTCCTCAGTGACTGCTCCCGCCCAGGCATGGTCTGGTTCAAACGGCACCCTTTCACGCAACGAAAGGACGAAGTCTTCATCCGTATCAGTCGAGTCAGCCGGCACGGCCCCCGAGTCTGACGTGAAGTCCTCACTGTCGGTAGCGGATCCCGGCTTCTTACGGTCTTCATCCATCTCAAGACTTAGTCGAATCGTCTCAGCACCCACAGTTACTTGGACATGCTGTTGCCCCAAGTCAATGCACGTTTAGAGCTCTTCTAACGACGGCATCCCCACGATGACGTCGTACGGTGTTTCCGTAACGACAAGGAAGTCCATCATGCTCACCAGTCCCCCAAACGAGACGGGGACATGGCGCAGTGATCTAACACAAGGGGAGCTCTTCCCATCTGCCACAGTGATGTGTTTCTTCGTACTCTCTGGCTTCAGAGGAAGTCTCTTCATCAGGTGCGGCGACATGATGTTCTGCACCGCACCAGAATCCAGTAGTGCTTGAATATCAGTTCCATGAACTTTAACAGTAACCACCCGAAGACGCCTCGGGAAGACATCCGTGTGGCCCGCAAACCCGCGAGAACGCCCCAATCTCCTGGATAGAAGGCGCTTCATCTCCTTCCTTGCTCCTTCAGCGTCTCCACGGACAAGTTGTTTAAATGTTAGACCAGACGGCGCATTCGCCAGCTCTGACACGGCGTTGTACTTGCCGACGTGCTCCTGGAGTGCCGCCTTCTTTGAAACTTTCTTCTTCTTCTGGCGTGCAGGCTTCACTCTCGGCACTCTCAGCGGCTCGTTCCACGGGAGAGTTCCCTTAAGAGCTATTGGAGTGGGATTCAGCAGCCTCGGGATCGAAACTTCTTCACGGTTCTTCGACTGATTCGGCAAGGCCTCTCCTTCGGCGTTGCGTTTCGTAGCTGCCACCAATTCCCCCTTGTTGGTCTCAGTTATAACGGTGACCTGCTTCGAGTCTCTGGTGGCCTTGTCACCGGCGTCGTTGGCAGAACCGCCTGCTTTGGGGCCATAAGCGCTTGCTGCTTCAGCGTTACCTTGAAGACCTGCATGAGCCACATTCTTTCTCGCAAAGCGGGACCAGCAAGTCTCTGTCGTGTGTCCAATCTTCCCACACGTCGGGCAACGAGTATGACGGTGTGGGTTGGAACGACAACGAGTCGCTGAATGACCTGGTTCCTTGCAATAGGAACATTTCCAACTCGTATCATTGTCCCCTGGCGTTTTTCATTTCTTCATCATCAGTGACAGTTCTGCCAGCTGGTTGGTGAGGGCGTGTACCCTTTTCTCCAGCTTGTCCCGTCAAGGATTCACATCAGAACGCATCAATACGCGCTTGGGCGTCACAGGTTCAACGGACTGCGCAGCAGTTTTCGCCGCCTTGAAGGCGTCACGGCCTGCAGCAAAGTCCCTCACGGTCTTCATCAGTTCTTCTTACGTCGTCGGAGAACAATAGATCGCGAACTGAGCAACATCCAAATGTGCCATTACGGCATTGGGAAGCAAGCCGTACTTTGCCTCATCGTTAAAACCAGCCCTCCTGTAGAGCTTGTCCATTTCATCCATCGAAGTAAGCAAGTTCCTACCATCCAGTCGGCAACTCATTGCCTTCTGGATGTTTTCTTCTGGCCACAGTGCCTCCGTAAAACGGTCACACAGGGCGCTCTTCACACCGTCCCAGTCACTGACGGCCTCGGTCAGACTCCCATTATGACTATACATGTCATAGTAATAGTCGAACGCGGCACCCTCGAGGTGGAATAGGATACCTCCTGCCTTCTCCTCGTCAGGCTTGCCGCGCATAATGATGTTCACGTATTCGAACAGAAACTTGGAAACATCTGGCCCGTTCGACCCATCGTAGGTAACAGTGTTAGGGCCCGCACTTGTGTCTGCGTCGGCCCTCCGCAAGAGTACCATGTTGTTGGTGAAATGGGGGAGGCGGTTTGGGGAGCCTGCCGTTCCGTGGTGAGGGTCGGCCGAGTTGTCTTCTCCCCCCCTTTTTCCCCGCAGCGCCCGTCACCATCTCTCTTTTATTTCTACGAAATTCCTTTAAGAAGCGTCCACGCGTCCGGCCCGGATTCCGCCGGGCCGTACGCGTGCGCTTCTCTAAAATTCGAATAAAATCTCGGACTACAGTATAAAATCTCCCTCTACAGTAAAAATGCAATTTTCCGTAAAAATATCCCACAATAACATAGAAGTGTGATATCTACTGTAGCCTAGTCAATAAGTGTAACACTTGACTCCATTGAATGGAGTCCATTCACTTTGCCATTCCACATCATACACTGTGTACTCCCCACCTACATCAAAACGGACCCTCTACTGTAGTGTCTCTGCATGAAATATCGTGCAAACAATGCCGTTGGCATGCAGACACCTCTCTCATGATCGTCATGCCCCCCCATTGTACCGCAGCCCAAGCAATGGAAAAACACCAGAACATCGCATAAACCGTTATTGCAACTCCGTATTTTCTCATTCTGTACTCGCCTGCTGCTGCACATCGTTCTCATAGTTTTATTTCATTGGCCCACGACGACTAACGCAACTGCAAAAAAAAGTTTCCGACAGACACTCCCTCACAGTACGGAACTCGCCCCACAGTTCAGTCTGTTTATGCGTGTGTTGCTCTCGCCTTATTCTGATATGAATCGTCTACTGCCACAGCGTGCACGTAAAAACTCATCCGACCTCTCCTACGCATTATACACCAACATAAAAATCACCCTCCATTCATCTTCAGCCCCTGTCTGGTGCCTAGAATATCTCCGCTCTCTTGCTTTGTCGTTGTTCCCCACTCTTCTACCCGGTTCATCAGAATATAAGTGCTCTACACAGCACTAATAAATAGCTATTTAAAAAAAAAAAACATCAATTCTTCATTTTGGTCGCGCAACTGCTTGCGTCCGGTATTCCCCGTTTCGTCCAACGCCGATTCTTTATGACCCCATGTTTACGACCCATCTTTATGGTGTCCGTTTTGTGCACCGCGCAGGAGTACTCATCTCTCTCGGTGTACTGTAAGTGTCGCATCACTTATTTCTCCCCTGCATGCTGCCCACAAGATACCTCTCAGCCGGGATGCATGCCTTGATTTCCAGGCACCATTGAGAAACCGTGCAGTAGAGGAATTGCCCGTCACGCTAAGGTGCCATATTTAGTATATCCTGCCATGTTCAATGGCCTAGAATAACGCAGCTTGGCCCACTCCTCTCACTTGGCAAGACTGTCTTCTTCAGCCCTTCTTCAATAGCTGAAGGCCCTACGCAGTCCCACAAGTACAAGCGTAATTGCACGTCCTTTTCACATTACCTGCTGCACCACTCCATCGCCATCCAGTGTTCCGCCTGGACTGCCGCATCTTTCCAATTTATGCATGAAATACACAACACGTTTGACAGCTACCTACGGTGTAGAAGGGTAGGGTCAACTTTTTCGGAAATCTAACAAATGACACCTGAGACTCCATTTTTATCGTCTGGCTCTCCACGAACGACTTTGTCCGATTTCGCAGTGAGTCAGCCGTGCTCAGGCTGCATCTGCACCAACACTGTACCAGACTGGCTCTTTAGAATCAAGCTGCTTGAGATGCTATACTCTGCGATCCATATTGTACTGGTCACAGTACACGCCGTACTGCACATCATGTGCCGTACCACTGAAATGTATAAATCGTCATGTCGCTGGCGCTCGCGCCAACTTGACTTCACTCTTAGAACTGACTCGTAAAGTTTGAAGAACTGTTTTTCTTGGTGCAGCTATTGCCGGGGCGCTCTCACAACAATCACAGGAGTCTGCGTGCCTGCGTGTCCGCCGGCACTGCCATCGAAGTTCTTGTCTCTCCCAAGGGCTTACAATACACAGGTATTACCCTTCGCGCTAGCCTTTACTCTTTTATCACAACGGCTTCCCCGGAGGATAGTTGCATCCCTAAATTTTCGTTTTGTAGCTGTTTCCTGCGGGAATGTTTCCGTTGCCATTTCGTTTGAATTGGTTTGGGGCCTTGGTCGAATACATATCGCATGCTGTCCTTGTTAGCCTCCGAGAGCAAGCATTTTCATTCTCTCCGAAGGAAAACAAGGGCGTTTTGTCACGTGCAGTTGCGTTCCATGACCCTCCGCAAGAAACAGGAAACACGTCGTAGACCAATAAACCTATGACACAGCCATTGTTCGTGATTCATCACAGCGACAAGCAATGTGGCTGAGAAGTACTGTATCTTTTTAAGTGAAAATGTTTGGAGACTCCTTTCCTGCCGGTGTTTGTTGATTCCTTAATGCTCTCTTGCACATCTACACATGTCTGCACAGATATTAAGATATTCCATTTACTCCCCCAAGAGGGACTGGATACAAGAATACAGATGTTTCTCGCATTGAAAAGATGGACAGTGTGTGCTTCACAATGTGTGCTACACAATGTGTGCTACACAACCAAAGCAGCTCGCAAAGAAGTTTAAACATACCACGGAAACTTTATTGCGGATTGCAGAGGATACGATGTACTTTTTTTAGCAAGAAAAACGCATGGAGTAACACCTTAGATTATGGCGTTCTAGAATGTATTGTACCTCTATTCCAAACGATTACTCTCTGTATGGGGGACGCTGTATTCGATCGCAGAAAGAGAAAGGGGCGCGGCTAAAACATTTGACAAATACCAACAGCCCCAACCGGCAACCTAAAGATATCACCCTTTAGAATTCCTGTGGAACAGCAGTTATTCCAAATGATGTCACTTTGGTCATTTTAAGGGCTGTTTGCGCCTGTCAGAATCACCATTTGTATTTTATTGGGAATATATAGAGAATATCGTATTTTTATAAGAAAGCAGAGCATGCTGCATGGTACTGCGATCAAAAGTCTCGATAGAGGGCACCCCATGGCTGATAATTCGATGCGATGAGATGTTCAATGCCTTCCAGAGAAGCACAGAAAAGATAGTGAATGTCAATACATGCATGTTTTTCGAGGAACTGTTATATGGTATTGTATTTTCCTGAGTAGGAAAGTTCTAATATAAAACGGATCCGAGTTCTAACTTCGATGCCATCAAAGTTCAATAGTATGAGTTTACATTTTTGACGTGACCTTTCTTTCAGGACAAGTCGTGTTTACTGCTCGGCGGTGGCCAGTATTTCAAAAGCAAAAAATGCCTTGTCGCAACTTGCATGTACTACGCGAGAGAGTTCGGATTGATAGCATCACGGATAGATTTGTGTGAGATTGCTGCCAACTGCATGTCACTTACAACTGCTCTATTGCAAGGCAGTAACGTGCAATAAGTATAGATACCGTAATGAGTGATTGTAATGACACGACAATCACTAATCACACCACCCGTACTTCTACACAGTGCTTGTCCACAAGGTGCATACTGTATCTAGAGAGCGACAGAACGAATTTCTTCTGCTCAGGGTATTTGATACGGGTTCTAGATGCCGCCTGCCCTGTTTTGTTACATCTACTTTATGGTGTTGATGCCGAAGCAAATCTGTCGAAAGATACCAGGAAATGCACAGTATCATTGAACTTGCTATCCTTGAAATTAATAAAAACCTTCTCAAGACTAGATAGTCCTGTTATTAGAAGGATTGCACTGTACAGAAATGTGTTTTTTCGAGAAGAGACTAACTGGGTCATACGCAGAGGTCGTAGTATTTCCGGGAAAGTAATTACTGACAAAATCTACATCTTCAGAGTTCCTGTGTTCGTCAACAATCACCCCTAGGGCTAGGGACGACCATAAGATAGCATTTCGATTTTTGATTACGCATGTAGTCCACCCCATGAAGGGCGGGGCTTGCTTGCTGATAAACAAAAACATGTCGAAAGTCAAAAGCACGGCAGAGGGGAGATCGACTAGTTCACGTGACAGGAAAGATCAACTGAAGGGGATTTCTTTTGTTCTTGGCTGACTACTTCCGCAATCCGATTGGAAAGAGGATCAAGAGGCAAGCAACAAATGTGAGTTGCAACAGGCTGAATATTAGTTGCAGTCACTACAAAATATAACGACTGATGGCATTCTAAAATTGCTTGTTGACTAAAGGAAGGGCAGTGCAAACTTCTCATTTCAGAGGAAGAAGCAAGTTGGGCTCGCAAAACTAGTCCAGCATCATGCACAGCGTGTTGTACATGACAGGAAAGACTTCATTCACTTTATCCTTAGGAGAGACTGCGCGTTTATTCGAAACGGTGCTATTGTGTTGCCCTTCGAATGGTACAGTACAGACCGAAGCAGAGTATCAGAACCTCGTCCTTGAATTGCCACAGGACTATTCAACCGAAAGCCCAGCCCTTTTCAGTTCTGCCAAACGACGTCGTACAGTATGTACTGTACGAACTCCGACATGGCATCACTGTAAGCTTGAAATACGGTACAGAATTCCATAGATAGCAGGTGAGTCTAAAATAATGGATATGAAGCGCCGTAAAAAAACATAGGTCACGTAGGTCGTGGCAGGGGGGTACTTTTTGGGATATGGGTCCTTGTGTGTGCGTGACAGAGGCAACTTCCCGAAAGAAGCGTCGGGCGTGGTGAGCTCCAGGCCCACAGACTCAGCTACAGTCGTCCACTCTTGCGGGACAGGGTACAACAGGTACCCCTTCAAATTGTCCTATTTCGCCAATGTAGAGTAGGGAGGCAAATGAGTGGTAGTGTATCTATATCCTAGGGAACATGCCCGCCAATATATCAGGTGATCTGCCCAAATTTTCTTTCAATTTCTAACATTCTCTCATGTTAGGAAGGAGATGCCCCAAGGAACCAGCGCTGGCCTCAACCAAGTTCCATGCCGCGACTTGGTGCTACGTGCGCTGTCGGATATCCAGGCAGAAGTCGACACCACCATCCATTTGCCTTGGAGATTTTCAGTTTGTCCTTCCTGGTTCTGGACCGTGTTTCAGCGATCAACACTCAACACAGACGATCACACACCGCAACGTTTTAGCAAGTAGCAGTCCTTCCAACCAGCTCAATTCGCTCGTTCTGCATGAGTGTATGATTGTCTTTGCAACCTATGAATGCTGTTCCCCAAGATACTTGTACGCCCAGATGCCGTGTGCAGCGCAGACTGTCAACATACTTCCCAGTGCGTGATAGGACCTCTCCAGATAGGCCACGACTGTACTACAGTATACTGTGTTCGATTGTATTCTCTATTCACGGAACCTGCCTGCATCGCCTCTGCAGCAATGCCCCAATGGGCCCTCTTTATGAAAGTTTCCCTCCTCTGTTTTGAGACAAAAGAAATAAGCACCGCAGTTAAGGATTAAAACAGTTCATATTCAACAGCGAGTATTCTAACAATTTGCCCTTTACTGCTATGCTACTAGGACAATATTTTGAAACAGGATGCAAAAAGATTCAACTACAGTGTGTAGTGCATGTGCGTCGTAAAAATTGCACATATGAAAAGCAATTGTATCAGGTACCATCTAAGCTCCTGGCTTGAGTCGGTAGGGATTCGGAAATGTGCTTCGTCACGAGTCCAAAACGCAGCAGACTGGTGTCACAGAACTAAACTTAACAAGAAGACGCTTTCAACAACGAAGAGTTGGATTTGAGTCCAAGCTTTGGCATGTACTTCCATAAAGGCTGTCTCTGCATGACCAACTCCAACATACGAGGCACAGGCAGAAGTCTATGAAAAATAGAGCTGCACGTCCGCATCTAGAAACCGTAATAAGGGCCTGCGGTATAGCGAACGTCTGGGAAAGGGCCAATAATCCATTTCCTGATGGGTATCCCTCTCTCACAGCAATGATATACGAGAGTCTCTTCGCCTCCAAGCATTTATATCAAATAGTCTCCTTATGTATTGTTCCTGAGAACTGCCACTCCAAACTTTCACTATTCTTGCTCGGATCTAGATATCTTCTGAGACATCTTTCAGCAATACTGTTCGAGCGGTATGCCTAATCGAAGAGTTGCATGTAAGCTCAGGCCACATACCATTGCAAGCGAATCCAAAATATGTGATATTGATATCCGTGGAAAAGAAATGCCAAAAATCGAAAACTACTTTCAGGGAGTGCAGAAAATATAGACTTGTTCTGTACCTCTCCCATGAATGTACACGTTCAGTAGACGTTCTCATGGTGACAGCCGGGGCCAGTTGATCGAAAATTCCATTGCAAATTGCAATCGGTGACTTGCAGTGACTTCTGAAGCTATATATTATTTTTAAATCGGTCTGCGTTTCTGACATTCTCCTTTCAACCTCAGAATGCTCAACACCATCGATTTATTCGCTTACCCTTACTTTTTGATTCCATTTTCCATTTTGACTCTTTAAAGATGGCTGATCAGCTGTTCTATTAGCTGAACAATACATGTTGCATATCAGGTCGAAAACTGTACGAAAGGGTTGGCATTAATGCCACTTCTACTGCATTTAAATATTACGCACGATAAGTGCCATTTAAAGTTGGATGTAAGGCTGGTACATCACTGCTAGGACACCGCCCTGCCTTTAAATAAAGTTAATCCATTTCGATAAGTGAGAGGGAGGTGGGGATGTGATTACGGTTTAATGCTCTGCAATTACCATATTCGTGCGCTATGAGCAGACGAAGTAATAGTTGCAAGCATAAGCTGCGGTAGCTGTGCCATGGTATCAAGAAAAATTGGCATCTTCTTCCACATGCTTGGTACTCCTGTCTAGTGTAGCCTTAGCCTCAGGATGTCGCTGTCGATGGGCAATAATTGGGACATCGAATTAGAGAGCGCCTTGTAAGATGTGGTGTATCTCTATATCTTTATATCAAGAAAGAAGATGAGATCGAGTACAGTTTTCATCCCCAAATCAGCTTGCGGTTAAAAGATTTGAGAGAACAACCAAAGACTTGCAAGGAGCGTGGTGGATGCGACTTCATCCAGACAAAGGCCGAGACAGATACTACTAAGCCAGCACCTCCGAGAGCTTGTCAGACGTGCTAACTGTATGGGCTCCTCAATGATCCGCTCATTCAAGGATGTCTACACAGCTTAAACAGGCCACAAGGTGCCGGCTTGCTAGAAAGAGCGAGAAAATGGATTAATTTTCAAAGGGTGTTGCGTGGCTTCCATGGTGAACGACTACTTGTACAGCACATGTCATATTCGAGTTGAGTGGTTTTAGGTAGGGTTGTTCACGGCATCGCATGGTGCCGTCACGACCTCAGATTGTGATCTCTTCGTTGCTCATGCTCTTGTCTGCAACGGTGTTTCGAAGGAAGCACGGAGTGTTTCTGGAAGGGTACCTAGAATTCTGCCGTGATCGTTGCGCTGTACTTTTTTTTTTTTTCGTTACCGAGTGTAACCGTCTCCTGTACCTGTACCGTACAGAGAATCAAAATAACTGGAACCTTGTATGTTCGCCTCAATCAAGTATTCTTACATATACCGTTGGCATGAGGAATACGATCAACGTTGTATGAAAAGTATAGTGGGCCGAATACAGCTCAGTGAAAAGCTGATCGGCAAGCCGAATAGCATGAAATCACTCCATATTGTCACAGCCATGCGATATTGCACACCTCGTAAAACTGCAATGAAAATTTGAGTGTGCACACACTTCAACATAAACATGTGCTTACCATCAAGATGAGTACGCGTCATGCTGTGTGAGGACATCGAATGATGATGATTTATGAACAGAATGTCCTTATCGCTTGACACTTAGGTGCCCATGGGTTGATTCCCTGGTGACGTGAATGGGAGAAAAGTTAAAAAACGACAATGCAAAAGCATAATTGCAAGAGTTTCTCGAACGAACAGAAGGGATGACAAGGCCGGAATCTCTGGTGATGCGAGCGCAGGGATGATAACTGATAGGGAGCTTTGTGAGGAAGTGATTGCGGATGAAAGCGATTGCAGGACAAGAGTGTCATCGAGATCGTCGCGGAGGCTGAGAGGGAGCCTCGTTCAACGAGTCCACGGACTTGGGCACGAGATGGCCCACACGCATTTCTGTCGCGAGGGTGGGTCAAAAAAGTGGTACTGAAATGTTGATTGTGGACCCCCTTGGGCGACAGCATGTCTCCACCGGCCGGGCCACCTGAATGGCTCTCGGCCACACCGGATGGCCCCTCCCGCGTTTCTCCTTAGATCGGAGATCATGCCTTGAATCCCGTATTCTGCTACTTTTTGTGACAAGACTTGAGGCCTAATTTAAGTTGAACAAGGTACTGCATCGAAGCATTCTTGTTTACCGTCCGCTCCTTTTCCTTAAAATCAAGAAATATTCCGCATGCGCTGAAGTACAGTATCGCAGCATCACTTGAATTATTAGCCTACGAGACGTTCTACTGTAGATTTCGCGTATCCTACACGTACTCTACACTGTACACGTACTCTACAATACAGGCACATTTGCGCTAGTTGTAATTCGCAAGCAGCACGCCAGGTTACCATAACGGGCATCACCTGCATTTCATCCATGATCTTCTACCTGGACCTTAATGGAAGTGCATATGCACCACTACCATTCATTTGACATCCACATGCGGCCTCGCAACATGCCTCGCGTTCAGAACAACGTGGACTGACAGACATATCACTCACGCACACACACCTTCACCCATTCATGTCACTAAAAATGAGTTTGAGTTCACGTCGCGAATGGTGCGTCAGGAAAAGCCAATAAAACCCCATGCTGCGTCTATACAGAGTCTGGACCGTCGTCGTTCAAATTATGCGCAGATCCTGCCGGGACTTCAGTCGCCTCTTAGAAATTGGAGACCCAGGCACTCACTGAGTGAGCCCGTTTTTTGAAGAACCAGAACAGCCATGAATTGACTCCATGACATGGATGACATGCGAAGCCCATCTCAATTTAAGAAAAGCTTCACGCTACAGTACAACAACAGTGACGTACACGAAAGAAGTTTTTGCGGTTTTGCCCTTGTGTCTTACGCATCCGATGACTGCTGAAAGTGATAATGCCAACGTTTTGTGTGAAGTTCAATAACTTTCCTTTCATGCACTTTCGGGAGAGGCAAATCAGAATATATCATTGCTACTGCGGAGGGTTGAATCAAAAATTAGACTGCGCTATTAGTCCTCTGTGGACATGAAGGTGCCCAGTGAAAATAGAGTCGGGCAAGGACTTCTGGTTGTTTCAAAAAAGATAAAAACCATTACCTAATCCAGCAAATTGGCAGGAGTGGTACGAAATTGCTTGTTTTTTCGTAGAACTCCCTCAAAAGTTAGTCATAAAAATGAGGTGTTTGCCTATCATTCAGATGAGAGACCGTACTGATGTTCAGAGATACTAGCTAGCAGGTTTAGATTAGTTCCCCACATTTTTGTTTTTCGTATTTTTTGCCCGGAGTCATCATCTCAGGAGACTGATGCTCAAATGCGATAACAGGCGTGATCTTTCGCTGGCAATCTCAGAAGCTAACATTATGAAAGTTTCAATCTGTTCTTTTTTCGGCTATCTTGTTCCTTTTCTCACACTGCCCAGAACACATCACATGAATCCGGTCGCAACTAGAAGTATAAATACGAACGTAGAAACCTTTTCGCCTCGCTACTCTGTTTCCTTCATTCGCAGAGACGAAGATAGAGGATGCTAACCCCCTGCGATCCCATTTAAGAGACGGCTGCTACTGTGACACTGTTGATCAGTGGATCATCAATCTAAGAGTCTCCCAAAACGATGCAGAGTTCGTATGTGGACGTGACCAGGTAAGCATGCGACGCATCAAAATGGATGAGCAAAACCACGACTTGGTGCCGATGACGCGGCGTTATTGCTCCACACGGGCATTTTTTGAATTTCATTCTCAACAAGAAAAGCGTTGGAATGGCTAGTGGCACAATGTGGCGGAAATCTGTTAGATTAGTTGAGTTAACTGCCAGTACTGGGGCAATCTTGCAGTATGAATTTGCCAAGGAGAATAAACTGATGGCTGTTATAGAGTTATAGCAGAAATATTCCTTGTTGTTCAGTTGTGTTTTTCTGTAGCTACGAGGCCAGGCGGCTTTTAGAGTCTCTACAGTCTTACTTCTACGCTAATAATTGCATTTACTCTCGGGTGCATTTGTGCATTTCCATCAATTAAGAGAGCATTGTAGATAATCGACGGGAGTCAAAATACACTTAGTTGTCATAGCCTTCTGGCGACAATAAATTTTAACACCAGTTCATTCAAGGAAGAAGTGCTGCAACTTGTCTCTCGTGTTGGGTAAGAAAGAATTAAAGAATGGGGAAAGAATCCTGATTGACATAAGTACCCTGTAGCGAAAAAGCTATTTGGCAATGCTGTGTTGAACTAATGGAGGATCAAATTATCCTGCTGATCAACAGCTTCATTCATTGCTATGCGTTTCTCAATCTCGCGACACCTTGGAAAGAAATTTTCTTTGTGAAGGCCTCACCGAACGGCAGTCTGCACAATAGCAAACTGGTGGAGGAAACTGAAGTCTTGGCTTGTGCAACAGTGTATCGAGAAATATTCGAACGCCATGTAGTGAACGGAAAAGTTCATAGCGGAATAGAAGAACAATTTTGCAATACAGGTATTGGCTTCACGCACTTTCTCAGAATTTCAGAGTCTGCTATCCCTAATGAAGATAAATGACTCGTGCGGATTCGGTTATGTCCGAGAAGATACCTGGTCTGGCGAAGTACCCATTATGGGCACGTGTAGATGTTGGAGATACGGAAGAGCGAAAACTTTTTGGCCCCTCATTGGCAAAAAAACACAATGGACGAAGGTGAGGGCTTGGCCGAAAGTGAATAACCATATGCTTGAAGTACCGCCACACCTCTTACAACAATTCCTTGACTCTGTTTGTAAGGTACAGTAAAGCACCGGCCGCATCGGAACTTGAGTCATGACTGGAACAGTTTCAATCTGATATAAATGAACCATTGCTCTCATCGGCGGAAAACCACTGTCGTCCAAGAAGCATCTGAATAAGATGGCAGCATTATCAGATCTATGATCTACGGTATGTATGGGGACGACCCGTTGAAGAGAATATGCTTCTGTGACAAGGAATGAAGGATGGACAATGAAACAGTTTTTGGGTATCGTGATGAAGACTTTAGAAGCCCGTCAAGTGCACTTGGCGTGCAAGAGCCTAGGTTCATGCGCTCGGACGATCCTCATTTCCAATGATAGACGAGTTCATTTGTGTACGCACACACAAGGCACTCGAAGTCTATTCAGGACAGTGTTGCCTTTTGTAAAGGAGTATAGTTTTCCAGTGAATTCTTCATTTAACCGTTGTAGCTTTTCTGTGTCGTCCTGGGTTTCCCTTCCGATATCGTTGCGATTAATCGGAGAAGGCTTCATGCTGCCATGTGGCAAGCGAAATGTGAGATAATAGTGCCCTGTAGTCTCATCGGTTTCATGCGATTGCGACATCCTTTCTGTTTTGGAGCTTCACCTTTCGCTTGAGTATTTGGCGAATTGTCGAGGTGAGGCTGCACAGGCTTGTCGGTCGTTTTTTCTTCTGGCTATGTTATGCAAGAGTGTTCTTCAGGCAGACGAGGTATACGATGAACCAACTATCAATTTCTCGCAGTGTTTTCGGATGGGGCCTGGAAACATGCTTGAGCAGCAATACTTTTCATTTGCGAACAAGCATGTGTATAGAGATAAACGGTTCCGTTTCGAGGAGTTGGGGCACGGAACTGATAACAGTGCGCAACTCAACCATTTGAGGACAATGATCTCTCTGCAACCGAGACTTTGATCTGCTACATAAAATCGCATCTTTGCTGTTTGTTCAGCATAGGGTATTGGCAAATGCGTGCAGGGAAGTGATATGGAGTAGAGTAGAAGTACAGGAACGAGCGTGTCGTGCGGGAGAGGAAGAAGTGCAGCTTTCTTTTGGCGAGCACGAAAAAAACGACTTTCTAGCTTGTGACCACGCATGTGAAGAGTTCACCAACAAAGTACTCTCATGACTTGTTGCTTTCTACCTGTAAAAGAAAACTGGCGCGCACTGTCAGAAACTGTTGCTCGGGTGTCTTTGTTCGTTTACATTGATTCTCTTCATTGGCAGATATTAGGGAAAGTTGGCTATGCGGACAAAATTTGTCCGAAGCCGACCAGAAAAGGAAAGCCCATCAGATGAAAACGGATTTGCCAGCCAGACAGCTTCATGTACGCTACTCTAGAAGAAGACAAGGATTGATTTCTTCTAAACAATGAACTGCATGCATTTTCAGTATTGCGCATCATAGTGTACAAGTTAACCGCAATACCCAGATCGGGGTTAAAGAGAGTGCGGTAATTTGAACATCTTTAAACTAAACAAAGCATATAAGGGCTCTTCCGCATTAAATGCGGAAGAGCCCTTTGATAAAATTTCTATCCTCAATTTGTGCTGCTGTACACTAAGGGCGCCAACTACATTCCATAGTAACTGTGAAGAACATAAACTAATTGAAGTCATAACAATTAAAAGACGCTTCAAATTTTCAACCTGGCGCCTTCCCGCGCTTTGTCCACAGTTCTCGACAAACATACTGTAGGTACATGCATCCCCTGCCGCTCCTATCATGCCCTGCTGTCCCCTTCCATTTCCCTCCCCATCACTCCGTCACAACCGCAACCACCCTCGTCGCAACATGCCGCTCCGTCGAAGCCAGCGTCGTGCCAAGCCCGCGCTGTCAGTACGCGCCGAACCGACACCCCCGGATGATGACAAGGAGAACGAGGTCGCAATGCGGGAGAGCGGCAGTCTCTCCGGAAAGGACGAGACAAGCACGAGCGACACGGGAAAGGTACTGCCCGAGAAGGACAAAATTGCCGCAGTCCATACAAGTCGACAACCGAGGCGGGCGGCGTCGAAACTGCTGCACAGCAAGACAGCCTTGGTCTCGGATGAGGAAGACGAGGCAAGTTCGGCGCACGGACCAGCGTCATTTGCTTCGGAGCGTGAGCGAGAGTTGACCGCAACCGCAATCGACATCGGGGATATTGACGAAATTCAAGAGGCGAGCCCGCGCGCCACAGCTGCTGCGCCAGTGGAACGAGGCGCAGACGGGGAGACGACGAACCGCACTCCGCTGGCCGTGCTGCAGCCGGAGCAGGTATCGCCCCTCCGCCCGAAGAAAGTTACGTATGGGAAACGGCGTCGCGTGCATCTGATTGAGATGCCAACGAGTCATGCGCTTGGCGTCATGCGGTATGCCAGCCCCGAGAGGACAGCAGAAGGGAAGAGCGACCAGTCCGAGCAAGGAGAGGAAGCAGTTGAAAAAAAGGAAGATGAGGAGGAGGAGGAGGAGGAGGAGGAGGAGGAGGCGTCGCCGGAACGATCGAAGCCACTGGAGGAGTTTATGAAGGAGCAACGCGACTTGTGGGCAGAGGTCGATGCCGTGGACCTGGAGGAACAATTTGACTAGTGAGTGCGATTGCGTCTAACTTTGTAATATTCGTTGACGTCGTTGGCGCTTTATGTTGGGGAGCCTCTCTGCCCGTTTGCATACTTCCGCGAGTGCGACGTCCCTGGTTGTTGACGATTGGGGTGTTTGAGGACGTGAGGAGTGTGAGTGCTGTGTCGACTTGTTCAGTTAAGACGATGGTCGGGCGTGTTATCGACCAGCGCGATCATCATTTTAGCTTTGAGAGAGCGCGCACCAGTATCAACGCTTTGCCCTCCTCCACACCTTGGGCTTTTCCGCGGCACAACTTCACTTTTCGTAGGAGCGCGCGGAATTCGACTGCGAGGTGGTGACCTGTGATGGGTGGCGCAGCTGTGTTTTTCGAAAAGATTTTGGCGGGGTAAGAGATGGCGACAGAATTACTCAATCGCCATGTGTGACCAACCCACTCGTGTCCAGAAGTCCCACGAGTTCAGTCATGAGTCCTGCGCGCGAGCTCAATCGCCTGCTGGAAGCACCGTCCGCAATGGCCGTTCCCTTTCCCCTCTCCACTGCATTTTTGCTCCCCTACTGCCGGCAGCCCGGCCCCCGGCAAGGGCGGAATATGCGACAATGCGTAACGAAACGAGAGCTGTTCCCGCGACACCTCTTATGGCGTGTGACGCGCGTGCGAAACGCAGACGGGACTAAGACGGTTGTGTTTGGGGGCGGCAACGGGCGGTCAGCCTACGTTTCCAAGGACCTGGCATCAGTCAACGAGTCAGTCCAACGGAAGAGGCTTGCCAGGGCCCTAAAGCACGGTTTACCAGGTGAAGTGAAAAAGGAGCTGGTCGACAAAGCGATCGAGTGGGAGAGGATGTCGGGCGAAGAGAGGGGATTGTTGTTCGGTGAGGTTTTTGGGGAGGATAGCGTTCTGGCCGCCGTTGAGGAGGTGCAAATGGGTGTGGGTACGGGTGAGGAGCTCCTGTTATATTGACAAGCTTCGTGTTTTTCGATGTCGCGTAGCGAGTCACAGATTGAATGATGTTGCGGGCAATCTATTCTACTACATATAAACAGCCTTTTGGTTCGCATGACCGGAGAGAACAGAGTGTGCTGCGCCTCTTCACGCCACTCGGCAGTCGGTCATTGACTGCGCTACATTCCATGTGCGCATATAGAGGTTGCCTCTGCTGCATAGGATACAAGTCAACGCAGAATTTTTTTAAGGTGAGCGGTATGGGTGTGTAGCGGGTCTAAGGTGGGGGAGAGTTTAGAAAAAAATACTTGGGATAAAAATATTACAACTTGAACAAGGCCTCAATGTTCTTGAGTGTTTGTGTGCGCTCCTCCAAGTCAGCCAGTCCCCGCAGATGGACCATGGGTGAGTGGAGCATCTTGTTAATGATGCCCTTGGACAACTGCTCGACAGCCTTGAGCTCGCTCGCGCTAAGATCGGAGAGCTTGCCCTTGACTCTGTCCATCTCGTCTTGGCGGATGCTTTCCGCGCGCTGCTGCAGCTTCGAGATCGCCGGAATGCATCCAAGCGAGTTATGCCAATTGTTGAACGTAGCTAGCTCCTCGCGCAGCAAGTCCTCCGCCTCCAACATGAGGCGGCGTCTCCGGGCCTGGTTCTTGGCGACCACGGCCTTGAGATCATCAACATTATAGGAAAACATATTATCTATTTCCGCAACGTCATCGCTGACGTTCCGCGGCACCGAGATATCAATCACGATTGATCTCCTGAGCGGATCAAGCGCTGGGGTGAGCATGTCCTTAGTCAAAATGGGGGCCGACGCAGCCGTAGACGTAAAGATGATATCGCTAGTGGCGACCGACTCGATCATCGAGTCCAAAAGCTTAATGTGCAAACTAGCGTCCGGGAACATCTTGGCCAACTCCTCGGCCCTTCCAATGGAGCGGTTGACAATGGTAATATCCGCCACTCCTCGCGAGAGCAAATGCTGGACCAGCAATCTGGACATCTTTCCCGCACCCAGAATGCAAACCTTCGCGTCCTTGAGTGGCAAGTCCAAATCCGGGACGGCCTTCATCTCCGCCAACTCGACGGCGGCGCTCGAAATTGACACGGCACCTTTCGCAATGCCCGTCTCTGATCGGACCCTCTTCCCTGCCGACACGGCGTTATTCAGCAACCTCTGCAAAATCTTGCCCGCATGGCCGTCCGCATCGCTCGCCAACTCGTAACATTTTTTCACCTGCGACAAAATCTGTCCCTCGCCAATGACAAGCGAATCCAAGCCCGCCGAAACTCTCATCAAATGCCAGCTGGCCTCATCTTCCGTGAGCATGAACAAATGCTTCCTCAATTCGGTGACCGACAATCCGCTTCGCGAGCTAAGATGCGCGACGACCTCCTGGATGGCCTTGAACGGATGGTCTGCGACAATGTAGACCTCAAAACGGTTGCACGTGGACAGGACCGCGGCTTCGGAGATGGCGGCGCACTCGCACAGCCTCTCCGCGGCGATCTGCCACTCAGCCTCGGGGACTGCGAGGCGCTCGCGGACGTCGACGGTGGCGGTATGATGCGACAGCCCCATGACGACGACCTTGCCTAGAGCCGAAGATTTGGGCTTCTTCTTCTTCTTCCCCGAGGGCTTAGCCGCGACCGCAGCGGGTTTGTCCCTGGCCGCGCCGCCGGTTCGGACGGCGGCCTGAGCGGCACGCAGCGAGCGCAGGCCGGGGCGCTGCGGGCCGCGCCTGGGGGAAACGAGTGAGGTGTGGGCCAGGAAAGGGGAGGGCGCGAGGCCGGGGGCGACGAAGGCGGGCTGCATTTCGGGGGAGTGCGGGAGGGGGGAGGGCGTGCGGAGGGCGTGCGGAGGGCGGGCGGAGGGCGGGCGGAGGGCGGGCGGAGGGCGGGCGGAAAAACGCGGGACGCAAACGGGGACAGGGAGGGGTGTGGCAGGGAGAGGGGATGCGGAAGACGGGAATGGAGGAGGAGTGGTAGAGAGTTTTTTTATAGGTGTCGACGGGATGCGGACAAGGCAGCGGTGGCTGCTCGGGCAGCGTGGCGAGCTGCACGAGGGGCAGATATCGGGGCCTCTGGTTGGACAGGTGTTGCGGAGATGGCCAATGAGGTGGCGACAAGTGCGGGGTGGGACATGCAGAGGCGCTCAGGGGATGAGCGGGGAGAGCAGATCTTTCGCAAAGCGGCAGCGCGCATCGGGCCTGTCACAGGAGGAGCGTGTTGTGTCAAAAACCCTGCCTGTCCTTTTTGTTTGTCATCGCTGGCATGCGACCCGGCGCCGCTTGCTCTAATTTTCGCAGACGTGTCTATGTCTGACTGAGAAACCTGCGTCATCCCGTTTCTACTCCGTTTGTTATGTTGTCCACACGCAATCTCCCCCCGTCCTCTCTTCCATGCTGTACTTTGTGCTTCCCAACAATCCACTAAATATTACAAGTCTTTTTACAAAAATCTCATCGTCCCTCCGCGTTAAGCAGCGACCCCATCCCCATCCCACCATCCTCCTTCCCTCCGCCGTACTTGCCTCTGGCTGCATGCCCAGATCCAAGTCCTCTTCCGCCTGGCAACGACATCATCCCTGGCCGCCGCACGCCTTGCGTTCCCCTACCACATTTGTCCCCACTCGATGTCTCCACATCCGCAGTGCTTTGACCATTCCCGTCGCTAGGCGCTTGTGACCCTAAGTGGCTTCTGTTGCCACCCATTCCATTCCCACCTGCCTCTGCTTTTCCATTCCCTGACATCTGTGCTTGTTGCCCTCCACTCGCGCCTATCCCAATTTTCGACAGCCCATACCCATCTCCCTGCGACATATCCACGTCACCAGACTTTCCGTTTACCACATTTTGTGATCGCATTCCATCCATTCCCTTCCTGCTTCCTTCACCCACGCCCATCATCGCCTCCCCTCTCCCCACATCCACACCTCCCATACTCCGCCCGGGCCATGATTGAGACATTATCCCAGTATTATTAACAGATACCGCCTGCGTGCCATACTGCCCCCTCATCTCGTACTCCAGTCCCCGTCCCTGTCCCATCGCGGCTTGACGCGCGTTCTCGAAGGCCATTGATAGACCGCTGCTGCTCTGCCCGCTCATCTGGCCAAAATTTACACCCCCGCCTGCGTCCACTTGACTTGCACCCTCGCCACCTACCTCTCCGTATGTGTGTTCATCCCGCCCAATCCCTGCAACCGCCTTCGCACTTGTATCATAGTTTCCAACTTTTGCCTCGACTTGCCCGTGCATTCCCAGGTTGTTACGCATCACGCCGCTGCCAAATGTTCCAGCCCCAAAACTTTGGCTCCCGCCACCCGTCATCTGAAGCACACCCGATGTCACACTATTACCTGGCACTCCCTGTCCATACATAACACCTACCCCCATACTTCCCATCAGTGGCATCCTTCCAGAGCTGGCTCCCATACTCTTTCCCGTATCTGTTTGCATCGCAGCCTGTCGAGCAGCCTCAGCAGCTCTTGCCGTTTGCTCTTCAGCTTTTCTTGAAGCCTGGAGTTCCAGTGATCGACGCTGCGCAATTTCCCGCGCTCGCTTATCTGCAACAGCCTTTTCTCGCATTGCCGTTTCGTTCATGTCCTCGAGCAATACAATTTCCATTACAACGCTATCGCCATTGCTCAGTAACCCAGAACCAAGTCCTGGTACGTCGTCTACTGAAAAGTCCGGTGTGCTCTCACTAAACTCACTAAGCTTCTTCCGAATATCAAGGTACTGCCCGCGATACTTCTCGCACAACGCAGATATACCAACATCCCACTCTTCGCTTGTTATCGAATCCTCTTCGTCAAGTAGCACGTGATATGGTAGTAGACCTAACCATGCACTCACTTGACCTGTAAACGGTGATTTATAGTCTGGTGCCAGAACTCCTTGATAGTCACTCCCCGGCGCTGCTTCAAGACGTATCCTTTTGGACGCAGAAACCTCATTGGCTTTTGTCTCCCTAGCATGCTTCTTCTGTTCAGCAAGCAACTGTGACCGTCGTGTGGCGCTCTCTTGAAGCCTGTTGGCAGAAGCAGCATGTCCACTTCGATCCCTGCTGTGATTCGACGAGCTCTGTAAAGCAGATGTACTGCGCGTTGGAGTCTGACGATGACCAGATGAAGGTAAAGCCGGTGGCGTCAAGCCACGGATATGCGTTGGGATATTCTGTACCCCCGAGGTGGAAGCAGCGGAAGTTGTCTGGCCGAAAGGGTTCCCGAGAAATGATCCGTTCGCTTTGGCGTCAATAAATGATTCGCTGGATCGCGTTGGGCTCCTTCGAATCCCGCGATTTTCCGGAGAAGGAGATCGTTGAGGTAAACCTGGTGTCATGTTGAGAGGGTTGACGGCTGCTGACGTCGAAGCTTGTTGTTTGTTCAATTGCGATTGATTTCGTAACTGCGTGCGGATATGTTCGGCCTGTATTTGGGCTCGGAGTTGATGTTGCAGGGGTTGTGGTAGCGCAGCCATGCTTTGGCTCGCGTGAGGATTCAACACCCCCACTTGTTGCTGTGGAGCATGTTGGCGATATGGGCTCCCTCTCGGGAAGATCTGAGGGGTGGCCTGCTGTTGTCCCAAAGCTGACGATCTCGCCGACAATAGCTGTCCTGAGACCTGTTGTTGATATTGCTGGTTCACACCCTCTTGCATTTGCATAAATCGCTGCTGATTCATTCCGCCTCCATTTGAAGTAGGCAAGAAATTTATCGCCGCCCCGCGCTGTCCTCCTGTTGGCGGCCTGTCCTGCGATACTGCTGATGCTAAAGACATCTTCTGCAAAGCTTGCGCTTGTGCTTGCGCTTTAGTTTGTGCTTGAGCTTGGGCTTGGGCGTGGGCGTGGGCGTGGGCTTGAGCTTGGGCTTGGGCTTGGGCTTGGGCTTGGGCTTGGGCTTGGGCTTGGGCTTGGGCTTGTGCTTGTGCTTGTGCTTGTGCTTGTGCTTGGGCTTGTGCTTGTGCTTGTGCTTGTGCTTGGGCCTGGGCCTGGGCGTGTGCTGCTTGTGCTTGGGCTTGTGCTTGGGCTTGGGCCCGGGCTTGTGCTCGGGCTTGTGCTTGTGCTTGTGCTTGTGCTTGAGCTTGGGCGTGTGCTTGGGCGTGTGCTCTGGATTGGGCACTTTGTCCGGATTGCGGGTTCTGGGCGAGTCCCTTCATCTGCTGCATTTGCAACTGTTGCTGCAGCGTCGCGCGCAGTTTGGGATCTGACGTTCTCATCAAAATCTTTTGCAATGTAGCCTGGTCAAACGTCGCCATGCGTGCAATTTCATTTGTCGGAACCTGCGACATTTGACCAACCTGAGGCGGTGCAGAAAACGTCGCAGGGTCCAGCTCGAATGGAGAAGATCTTCCCGAAGCGTTACTTCTGCCCTGCTGTGATGGTGAGTTTCGCTCCTTGCGGGGTGGCACTTCCGCTCTCGACAGCGCTGCAGACCCCATCGGAATGAGCGAGGATTGAACATGGTTAGCTTGCTGCGGCAGTTGCCGCTGTTGTAACAACCTCGTCTGCAGCTCTTGCTTCCGCGCTTGATGCAATTGCTCTGGCGACTGCTGGACCCCTGGCGGACTAGGTTGAATCTGATGCTGCGTGGCGCCATACTGCTGCCGCGCAAACGCGTTCTGCATCTGTTCCGTCGTGGGGTGCGGGGGCAGCTGCGACACCTGTGCCGCATGGGACGTATGCTGGCTACTTGACTGCGATGGCGAAGGGCTATGCGATTGCGACCCCATTCCGTGCAGACTCTTCGCCGACCCTTTCGCGCGCGGGCGGCGCTGACTCGACTTCTTCGACTTTGTCTTGGAGCGCCCTGATTGTGAGGCTGACCCTGTCGAGTTAGGCTGGCTCGGGGTCCCCATTGACAGCACGCGGCTCGTCTGTGGGGCAACCGAGGCGTGGTTTGGCAGTGGGGCAGGGGATCCGAGAGTAGCCTGGGCGACAAAACCTCCAGGGTAAGCGACATTGGCATGCGACTGACCCGGCAATATGACGGCGGGCTGGATGTGCTTCGGAGCAAACTGAGGCATCGGTTGCGTGCGGCTTTGAGCCGGTTGCTGGGCGAAGCGCATAGCCGGTTGCGGGTAAGATTGTTGAGGTTGCGACGATTTTAAGGGCTGCGCGGTTTGTCGCTGCGACTGTTCTTGAAGGGCTCTGTTCACGATGGGCATGCCCTGCTGCTGTGGGTGCGGTTGCAAGTGTCTCAACTGTCCATACTGTTGCTGCTGTCTCATTTGCTCCTGCCTTATCTGCTGCGAGTGAAACTGTTGTTGGCGGAGCTGGTGTTGCTGGGCGATATGAGCCTGCTGCTGCAGTTGTCGATGCCTTATCTGCCGCTGCTGGTGCAGGTGAGTTTGAATCTGGTTCTGCTGCAGTTGTGCGGTGCGCCGGGCCTGTTGAGGCCATGGTTGAAGCGGATTCGGAGTGGGAGCAGATGGTAGATGGCGAGATGCGGATGGATGCGAGGAGGTGAGCGCATGGTCCAAGACGTCAAAGTCGGAAGCCGGAGGCGGAGCGGAGACGGAAAGGGCTTGCTCCAGCTCGCCGAAAAAGTCGCGCGACGTGTGCGAGGGCGAGGGTTGAGTGTTCGGAATGGAGTGCGGCTGCGACGGGGCGGGGGCAGAGGGCGGG
>NW_005178479.1:155818-190887 GCF_000350225.1 Chondrus crispus | reverse complement strand
GAGAGGGGGGGGGGGGTGTGTGGGGGACAGTTTGTCTTGCGCTTGGACAAAATGCCGCCTTTTTTTTACTGCCAAAAGGGAACACGTCCCCGGCGAACCGTGGAACCCCTGTGCCTCTACAGTGCACACCCCTCTCCACCTTTCTGTCCCTCATTTGCCCTACAGCCCCCCCCCTCACCTCGCCGCCTCAATCACCGCTGCCCCCGAACTTGACGGTAATGTATCATACCTGGTGCCATGTATGATCCCCGAATACTGTCCGAATTATTGGCACCTTCGGTTACCCCGCACGATTAGCCCAGTGGACCCTAAGGTTTAAGAACAGTACGGCACGAGCTCCAGTATGGAAAACAGTGACGAGCTCCGGAACACGGTGTTACGACTACATACATACTGTACCCTTGGTACGGCATTTACCGAGCAAGGAGTTTTTCGTACAACAGTTATTGAGCCCGGTTCTTTATTGGTCATTGGCAGGGCTCTCCAGCCAGGTGCAGTTCATTTGGCATGCGAACGGGGAAAAGCACGAAAGTAGTAGTGCGGACTGAGGGTAGTCTACATTCCATTTCGGGCAGTATTCCACGGCGAAATGAAGAGTGTTGCTTCGATTGTCCATAGTGTACGTCAATGATGTATTGACTCCATTCATCATTGAGGCCAGTCTGCTGTGCGGGCCGTCTGCGTCGTGCACAAGAAGACCATATGTCGAGTTGATTGGAGTTTCAGTAATAATCCTGATTACAGCATGGGGATTGCGAAATGGGTTTCGGTAGCCGAATGCCCTGGGGGATATTTCATCACAGGACACGAGTGGCAGAGTACGGGCCAACGATTTTCCGAAAAATTCCTATACAGTATTACAGTATCGGGATAACCGACTGTCGTTTGAGAGAGCAGAATGCGTTTTGTGGGTGAAAAGAGGGGGGAGGGGGGTGAGAAAAGATGGTCTAAAAGAGGCAAGGTAGGAAAAGTGGCGGAGCTTGCTGGGGGGGAACTGGGAACCCTCTGTGTACGCTGCTCCACCTTCACGGCCCACGTCGCATCGACTGCACGAGGATCCGCCTCTGCCTGCTTCCGCACCCTCTCGCCCCCCTCCATCTGTCCCAGACCTTGCAGCCCTGAAGAACCGTGCTACCTTCCTTCCTCCAGCACTGTCCAATTCAAATTTCTTTCCATCTGCCAATGCCTGCACCGTACTCCCTGCTCGCGTCATTGGCCACCCTCCCCACAAGGTGCTGCGTCGCTCGCTATTCATGTACCTCAACGTCACATCTCGCCTCAGCCCCAACGCCGCCTCCGCCTCTTGCTGGAATATTGCCCCTCCCAACCTTCCCCGTTACGTACAGTACACTGCCCAGCTTCACCTTGTTGCGTCACTCCCCGCACCGTCACCTGCTCACCACACCGTCACTATCCCCCCTGCCAGGGGGGATAGTGACGGTGTGGTGCGCCCTTGCACAACCCCCCTCCTCCCCCTTCCCGCGCCTACCGCATACGTCATCACGGTCCAGCAATTCCAGCTCTTGCACGCCAGCCCCCCTCCCCCGCCAGCTTCCTTCCACTCCAATAGCTTGTTGTGCATCCCGCGTATTGGAACTCACCAATTCCTCTCTCTCTGCCTCTGCCTTCCCTTTAGATACCTCTTCACGCACGATACACGGTACACTGCCTGCTTTCCGTACTGCAGGACCAGCAACGTTGTATAGGCAACGTTTTATGCAATAGTATGAAGCCTCGCTGTTCCTGCGCAATTTCCCCGATGGCCTGGAAACTGCCAGACCTCTAACGGTCACGGTCATAGAAACGTCCATCCCTGTAGAGCTCACTTGTCACAAGTGTCTCGGCACAGCGCTTATCCCTAACGTACTAGCCTCTACAGTGTAGAGGCTAGTACGTTAGGGATAGGCTTCTCTGCAAGGAGGTGTAGAGTCTACACCTCCTTGCAGAGAAGCCCCTGAAGCCCCTGTAGTACCGTATTCCCTGTGCATCAACGATCAACTGTACCTATTGGCTCCCTGCAGTATGACAACTTTTCCAGCGACTATCACTGGGGGTCCTATTTTTTCAGTTCCTCATGCACTTCCCCTCGTTATTTATTTCACCTTGATACTCTCCAGTGTCCTGCACCACTTAACAAGCTTTCAATGCCACACTCGTTTGCATTTTCGTCTTGGGACGCCCGATAACATGTGATCTGTTTTCAGCAGCGCAATGCCGTTGATATTAAGGAAAGCGTACCGACGCCCTCTGCGCCTGATACGGTTCCCATCATACAGGCAGTGCGTTTAAAGAAAATATGTCCATTTCTGAATGCATCATTCATTTCTAGGCTATACACTCCGAAAACAGGTCTCACAAGGTAACCTGTGAGGTAATACTGTACATTGCTCACATCGCTGAACCGATATCCGACAGAAAAAGACGATTTCGCAACAGCCATACTGTACGTAGTAATGGAAGACAGTGGAAGACGACTCCACGATCACTATTGAGACTGAAAGTCAGCTTGCTAAACCGCTCAGTGCAACAAGTGTGTTGACAAAGCGCAGCCGCAGGGATTGCAATCAATGCACCTGCCCTAAGAAATCGTTGAAAATCGAAAGAGACAGGCTTCACACACCACCTCGTTGTCGTTTTTCGCAAGGCGGTGGAGTACTGAGTCAGCACTGCTGATCAAAGACTTTAGAGACGTTTGTGCGGATGGGCACACACCAAAATACATCTAACCAAATCGACACCAGACAATCCAACGCTACGATAACTACACATAGCTGGATCCTTCGTCTGTCTGATTGGGCGCTTGGAGCAATGTTATGCACGATCAGCAATCCAACGCTACGGTAACTACACATAGCTGGATCCTTCGTCTGTCTCATTGGGCGCTGGGAGCAATGTTATGCACGATCAGCGGGGTACTACCGCCTGCCATCAAGTATGCTTGTCACAGAGAAGGCCCCACGAACTGTGCTCCACGCAGAGGACTGCAGCGGTGCAATACTGCGCGTATGAAACATGCGAACTTTAGGTCAATGAAAGAAACGCTTATGAGCGGGATCGCAGTCCACATCGCAAACTAGTCGACAAACCGCAGAAAAACGGTACCTTTACGAAGCGGTCGGCTTAAGCTCAGAACCCTCAACCTTACGACGCTCTTCCAAGCGAGCGGCCTTGCGCTCCCTGGCGGCCTTATTCTTAATCCTGCGGGCCTCGAACTGGTCGGCGAGGGCCTGGCTACGGGCCTTCTCGGCCTTGGCCTTGTGGATGCTTTCCATCAAGACGCGGCGGTTCTTGAAGACATTACCCTTGCAGCGGAGGTAGAGCTCGTGGTAGAGGTAGCGGTCGATCTTCTTCGCCTCGCGGTACTTGCGTAGGAGGTTACGCAGGACGCGCTGGCGACGCATCCACAAGACCTTTTGCGGAAGACGGGCGTCACGTGTTCCA
Source organism: Chondrus crispus (assembly GCF_000350225.1). Classification (NCBI taxonomy): domain Eukaryota; phylum Rhodophyta; class Florideophyceae; order Gigartinales; family Gigartinaceae; genus Chondrus; species Chondrus crispus. The sequence continues at coordinate 187,446 of NW_005178479.1, read as the reverse complement.
AGACGCTTACCGTAGCCGCTATGCCGGCCCTTGCGCTTCGCCGCTTGGTTCATGCGGACGCGCGCGCGGGAGTGTACCGTGACGGGCTTCTTGATGACGAAGCCGTCGGAGACGAGCTTGCGAATATTTTGCCCTGCAGAGGCGAATGGATTCGGGAGGATGAGTAACGTGGTTAGATTCCGTGGCGTAGCGTGGACGGAGTATAACATGGTTTTCATATTGACGGGTTATCGCGAGGCGATTAGGTGCGTGAACGACTAGCGGCAACGCTAAAGAGAGGGGCGGTGCCGTGGTTTCCAAGGCTTGCCCGTGGGTAGGGCGGTAAATGGCGGGTTCTCGCGACTTAGACGCTGAGCAAAGGAAGGGGCGGGATTTCGGCTAGGACACGAAAAGGAAGGGGACAACGTACTGGAATTGGCCATAGAGATCTCGTTGACTTCATTGGGATCGAGCCAGACCTTGTTCTTTCCGCATCCGAGAACGGAGGCAGCGAGCCTCTTCTGAAGCTTGAGGGACACCATTGCGGTTGAAAGCGGGCGGACGCGACGGCAAGGAGGAACGGAATGCCCGTGTAGAGATAGGGCTTCGCAAATGGTCTACGAAAAGGATCCGAGAGCGATTACAACGCTGCGTGGGCAGGGTGAGATGGCAATGAGATGGGGGCCATACCGACGGCGCCCGGATTGTTGTTAGCGGACGGCGCTGCCCTAAATTAGTAAATATGGAGAGTAATTGTACTAGTTGGTGGCAGAATTGTTGTGTAAGATAGTGTAATGGATTGCGTGAGGTGTCCACGTGTGAAGGTGTATGAATCGGGATTTTGGGTAGCCAATGAGAAAGGGTGGTGATGTCTCTTTTCCGGTGGAAAAATAGGAAAGTTATGTTTGAGCATGCAAGACAGAGCGATTAGGATTTTCAGTCTCGAGAAGGAGATGAGAGGAAAGGCCGATGGGCCGGTTGTGCGCGAGTGAGTAGTTGTAGCGGGGCAAAAAAATTCCAAAATGTGGAAAAGGGGCTGTTTGAGTATTCGGGGATGTGCCGTTCTGCGGTTGGAAGAAAGGCAGGTACAGATGTTTTGTGATGGGTTGTGAATTGCGTTAAGGCCAAGGAAGTTTTTCGGATTAAAAAGGGGAGGCAGGTAGGAAGGAAGATGGTGCGGGCGGGAGTTTATGCTTTTGTTAGAGGGACGGATGATGCGGTCGGGGATAGGATTGGCTGACATGAGTGGCTTCACGGTCATGCTGTAAGGGGCTGGAGGAACTCGCAATCTCAGGCGGTGGAATTTCTACGGTGGCGGTGGACGGAGGGGGAATGGGGGACCCATCGGGGGCGGAATGCGGGGGTGATGGATTTGGGGATGGGCGGTCCTAGGAGGGAGGGGGGATTCGGGATGTGATTGGGCAGAGGGCGGAGTGCGGGACGCAGGTGTGGCGGAAGTGGCGGTGTTGGAAGGAGCGATTTGGGGCCCGAAGTTGGAACGGGATGGAAGGGATCTGGATCGCGCGAGGAAGGACGTGTTCGGAATCCGAAAGAGGGTCTAAGTAGCCAATCAGAGCGCAATCTGGAGCGAGTCAGAAGCGGTGTCGCCGCGGCTTCAGCAACAAAATCGCCCTTGTCTCATCGTATTTCCACTTTTCGACTTGTTTTCGCACGATTACCCAATCCTCGCCTCCTCGCCACTCGGCCTCCCTTTTCAACTCCCCCGCCCCGATTCAACTCTCATTTTCCTTCCAAGCTCCTTTATCCCCTCCCCCCCCCACCCGTCCCTTACCCTTCCCCCTCCCCCCCCCCCTCAATACATCCCGCAAGCCCGCTACACAAACCCAGCCAAACCCCGCTTTTATCCCGCTTCACTACCCTTTCCAGCCCCATTATTTCGGAGTCGACCTCCGTCCTACACCCACTTGCGAAATCTACACCCACTTGCGAAATCGCCACTCAAAACCTCATCTTCCTTGCTCCTCACATACACACCATCTCACCTCACATCCACTTCACGTGGCCTTAATCACCTCAACCACACTTGTTACTTTTCACCCTGCAACCACCATCGAAACATACCTCCCACTTTTTCAGACAACTCCTCAACCCTCTTTCGCACACCTTTCTACACACCCATTCGCCGTATATTTACCTCTCCCCGGGCCTACCCCCAAGAGGAATGCCGTAACTGGCTTCCCCATCCCTCCGCGTCGGGCTTGAATAGTCTCACATCCTCGCCCAACCTCACTTCCCTGAATATTCATCCACTCCCATCCACGTCACCGACATCCACTATGGGTAAGAAACGCTTCTATGACGCCGTCCGCGATCTCATCCGCGACAGCCACGAACCCATCGAAGAGCCTGCCCGCACTCGCCCGCGCCTCTCCATCGCCTCACTCCTTACCGCTCCGCAGACGTGCGCTGCCTGTTGGGACCCAATCTCCAACCATCACCATCCTGTTTTCTCCTGTGATAATTGCTTGAATGCATACTGCCGCTCGTGTCTTGCTGCATACGCCCGCACCGCCCTGAAAGACCGCCAGATGCTGCCGCTGCGATGCGCTGGTCAAGAGTGTCGCGCTCCCGTGCCGCTGTCGGGGCTCCGTGGCCTGCTCAATGAGGAGGAAATCGGGCGGCTGTCGCGCTTCCAGTGCGAGCTTCTGGGAAGCCACGAGCAGAGCGCGGACGACGCTTCAGACAAAGAATCGACGCAAGGGGGCACCGCTAGCGAGGGCGGGGATGACAAGCTGGAGGAATTGATGGGGACGTTAGGGTGGCGACGGTGTCCGGATTGCGGGACAGGCGTGGAACGGACGCATGGGTGCTCGCATATGAGCTGTTTGTGCGGAGGCGAGTTTTGCTACTCGTGTGGGGAGCGATGGGGTATTGGAGGGTTTGGGTGTCCGAGAAGATGTGGGCTGCCGTTTGGACAGGCCGGGGTGTTAGGGTTGCTGCCGTTGCCGGTGCGGTTTGAGACGCTTTGTGATGTGGTGCGAGCGAGGATTGCGGCGCTACTGGAGGACTTGCAGGCGCACTTGGAAGAGAATGGTGAGGAGGCAGCACGGATGGCAGGGATTGTTGACCAAAGACCCAGGGTTGCTCTTAGAGGGTTGCACGGGCCTGAGTTTGGGGGGCTTGGTGTGACGACGAGGATGCAGACGAGGTTAGCTAGGAGAGGTTTGAGAGAGGCGGAGGAGGTTGAAAATGGTCAGGAGGGACGGCCGGCTAAGATGCGATTGAGAGCGCTGGTGCATCCAAGTACAGAAAATAGGCTTTGAGATTTCAGTGAGCCGGTGGTTGCCATTTTCTCGCAGTTTTGACAGTCGATGCCAACGCGAAGATGCGATACCGGTCGAGGGCGTGACGAGAAGGTTTTCGTTGCGGGGGCATTACTCTTAGCTAAATAGCATAGGTAGAGAGAGCAAGGAGACACGGATGGAGAATAAGACAAGTTTGGACGGAGTAGGTTGGCGCGACATGCAGATCGAGGTAGCAAAGGGGGATGCGAATTTATGAAACGGGAGACTTTCAAAATGGTTCAACCTCGTCAGCATTGCACGTGTACGCGTGTATTGCTTCAATTCGTGTATGCGAGGTGTAATCTGTAAATTCCGCTGCTCTTATCCAATGGTCCCCGCGCATTTTCCTGTTTACTGTTATATTTGCCGAGGTGAGCTGTCGCATCGTTGTTCTGCGTTCCATCTTTCCGATGGTTGAGTATGGAGACAGCCACGTCGGAACGGACGACCGCTTTGACACTTAAAACCTCACAACGGCCCCCGGGAGAGACGACCCATCCACCCACATAAACTAGACTCGGTGCACGTACGAAGGGGAAGCGCGTCCCCTCGTCTGTCACCGCCTCCTTCCCCGTCCTCTTTCCTTGCGTGCCTGCACTCGCACTCGCACTCGCACCCACGCCCGCGCCCATCCGCGCCCGCGCCGCGCCCTCCCTCCCCTCACCATGACCACGATCAACAAGCGCGCCGTGCTGTCCGGCATGGCACCCAGCATGGAGCGCGAGCTGCCGGAAGAGTGCCCCGAGTGCGAAAGCGACGACATCATCGAGGACTGGGCCCACGGGAACGCCGTCTGTCGCTCCTGCGGCCTCGTCGTCCAGGACCGTTTGCTCGACCTCGGCACCGAGTGGCGCACCTTCACCGCTGAGGAAGGCGACGACCCCAACCGCGCCGGACCCGCGGCTAACCCCCTTCTAGAGGGCGAGCAGGGGACCAGTATTGGGAATGGTGCTAGGGGAGGGGGGCAGCTTAATAAGGCACTCAATCGTGCTCAGCAGAGAAATGCCATATCTGACGCCGATAAAGTCATGATTGCCGTCATGGGTAGGATTGATAGGTTCTGCGAGCGTCTTTCATTGACGGGGTCCATCTCGAAGAGGGCAAAGGAATTGTTTAAGAGGTACCGCGACCATTTGACCCTCAAGAAGACCGCGTCCAATCCGGATGTCTTCACGAGATCCCGCCCGTTGCGAGATGAGGAAGTCAGCGAGATTATTGCCTCCAGCTTATTCATTGCATGTAGGAATGAGAAGGCCGCGCGTACGTATAAGGAGATCTGCGGCTTGACAAAGGTCCCGAAGAAGAACGTGGGCGCCACGGTCAAGAAGATGGAGCTCGTGCTGGAGGGCGCGAAGACCACCTACGTCAGGGGGACTGATGACTTTGTTACTCGATTCTGCAATCTCCTCGACTTGCCGAGGGATGTTATTAATGCCGCCGATGCCGTCGCCAACGCGCTACAGAACCAGGAGGGCGTATACGGGAAGACGTACACCACCGTCGCCGCTTCCTCGATTTATGTTGTCACCCAGCTCAGCGACGATAAGCACGTACGCACGGCGAAGGAGATCGCCGACGTTACGGGCGTGGCCGATGTCACCATCAAGACCACGTACCGCCTCATCTATCCTTATATTAAGAAAGTCCTGCCCAAGGATTTCAAGCCTGCAAAACCGCTGTCGCGACTTCCGCCGCCCTAAGATTTTCAGCCCAGGCGTAGATGGTTATCTTTTTAGGGACACGGGAATTAAATGCACTCATCGCCGTAAAGTCTGCATACCGGACGCAGTTCATCATATTTTTTAGGAACACAAGGTTGTCATGCACGGATTGCAACAAGCTGGGTCATGAAACCATTGGGGGTTGTATTGTACGAGCGCGTTGTATTCGTGTAGGGTGCTTCACTTAAACTGCTTACTTTGCCCTTATGTCGATGTATTTCTGCTCGTTGGGATTGTAGTCTCTCCAAAACCGAAGCAAGAAAACGCCCTCTTGCCTATCAAAACTGTCTTAACTTGCTGGTTTGTTCGCCTGGCTCTCATTGCATCAATTAGTGTCTTGACTCAGGGCAGGCTTGAGGTTCAGGCTTACGTTGACAGAAGGGCAATGCAACAATCACTGACAGGTAACTAGCGCGTGCTGGTAGAGAATATAGAGCAAACCAGACGAATCATTTTGACGAGGTGTCCTCGCTAGCTAGAAGCATAAGCTACTTCGTCAACAGAATGCAGGCTATGTTTTCGCCGGAATCATTCATTCGGTTCTAACCACAGCACAGAATGCTGAATTGCTCATCAGCAAGATGCATGATGACGCTCGAGGGCTTGGACGTCTCCTCAGATGATGGGGAACAGGTAAAGGACATGCGCATATACGCTAAAAAGAGCAACAGACGCAATGATAAGAGCAGGAAGGTAAATCAGCCGATACCCTGGCGCAGAGCAGCTGATACATATGTTTTCATAACGTGATATTATGTCTTCAGAGTGCAGGGTACTAATCGATACTTATGTACTAACGAAGAAATAGAAAGGCGTAGAAGCCAACTAATCTCGCACTCAAAAGCACGGTGCCCTGTTTCATGATGGTGACGTTGATATTGTAATATTTGGATCGCCATAGCTAGCTTGCAGCAGTTGGTAGCAATACCAACTGCCACAAACTGATCTTTCCTTGTCTAACAAGATGTCAAGTAAAACGAAATACCGAGTTGTCATGAAGTCGTTGATTTCATCGGTCCTGAAGTTTTGCAAAAGCGCAGTTCGAGTATTTCTTTCCTGCAGTAAATACATGGAGACATTTGCTCCATCGACTTCACTTCTATTAATCTTCGTCTTGCTGGAGCACTTGGCCTGGCCGTCCTCGCCAAAAGATAGAAACGGATGCAATCTGTCAAATTGGCGTTGATGAGTGCAGGCGTTGGGCCATGCCCCTTGCAACTCTTTCCTTGACAGACCTCTTTCTATATATCTTGTTCTTTTCCTCTTGAGTTGGGCCTTGAGCAGCGAGGCAGCTCTCGAAGCGGCCATATGCTTCACTTTGCCAGGCCAAGGTCAAACAATATCCGAAGTTCAACTGTTCTTGGATATCCCTGTAACAAATATTTTGTGAAATGGTTCAGGCATGTCCCCTAGTGTGTGACGGTATACGGTGGTCGGTTAACTGCGATCAACGTCGCATTTTTAGCATTCCCTTCGGATGGGGCTGCTCCGGTTGTATTGTGCAGACGCATCTTGACAACTTAAAGTCAAACAACTGGAAAGGCACTTCTTCAGATGTTTTTCTTCAGTTCTTGTGCTCCTTTTCGAAGGGAATTATTGGTTTGCCGGTAGCGTTTCTTCCTCGCCGAAGGCTTCCATTGTCTCCTCTGATTCAAACTTTAAATGGCAGGGGGGCCGGGTAAAGTGAAAAAAGAGTGTTTTCGAATCGGCTACTCGTTCAAAATCTTGTCTTCGGGTGTTCCTGAGGCAGAGTTACATGTCAAGTCACCGCATGACTCCTTCTTCATCTCAGATCAAACTATTCAACTATTCGCCGCCCCCTCACGAAGCGCCCGTCATGAAGGGAATCATATTGAGAACGATGAGCCCTACCAAGAGCTTCCGCTTTATTTCGACCCCCTCCTCCCAACATGTCGGCACAACAATTCGCATACCGTTCCGCTTCGCAATCTCAAGAAACATGAGGTACGGAGAAGACACGTTGGCCTCAACACATGCACGAACATCAAAAATAAGAAATGTTTATTTACTAAATGCTCTTCTCGCGATACGGCTGTGCCATTGCAACAACATACCATAGATGTCTTGCCCTGCAAACCCTGACAGACGTCGTCGCGAAAAGAATAGCACCGGCTTTTTTAATATCTCCATAATGACACCGGCAGCAGGAGTTCGTCGCTCGCCCTAGTGCATTCACAAACATGGATCTTGAGGAGACCTCCAATCCTCGACGTCATCGTCTTGAACTATCAAAACTGTCCTCGAGACCTGAATCCTTTCTCCACAAGTTTCCTGCATGTTCGTCTCACTATCACGAATCGCCTTACTATTTACACATCATCCAGCCATTCTCTCTCTCGACAACTTTTTCGGCTAGAATAAAAATGAGCATTTCCCTGCCAAGTGCGAGCAAATTGGTTCAGTACAGCTTGCTTGTTTACCCGCATCTAATATACAAAACGCCTTCCGTCCCGTTATCGCGCTCACTTGCTTGACAGTGCTCGAGCACATACCGTGCTACACTTATTACAGCTCTGTGAATTCTGCTCTATCCACACTGCCTTCCGTAAGAAGTGTCGCCAGCACTGGTTCATTGGCGCGGTTTTCAAGGTGGTGTCCGAAATCATCGAGGCCTCGTTGGCGGTCTCTGTACTCGAACCAAATAAGCATGACGAGGAGAATGCCAGTTTGGATACCATCGGGAATATTATTCGCCCAAACAGACCAATGCATGCCCATCGCCGAAAGATAGATGGAGTAAGCCACATCCATAATAACAGACGCCAAAACCCAACCCATGCTCAAGGCGCCCTTGTGGCCAAAAGCATATGTAACAAGAATTTGTGGAATCCACATGAGGGCGTTAAACAAGGCCGCAAGGAGGCCGCACAGGTGTGCATATGATGCGACAGTCTCACTATTGACTCCAAACCCCATTAAAAGGACTCCGGCCGCGACTGTGAATACTCCCGCAGAGACGAGAAAGGCGTTAAAGAACATGCGTGCTGATAGGGTACCGTAAAAGAAGGAGCCGACTAGCTTGCGCTCCTCCGAGTCGACAATGTCCTCTGACTCAACGTGATACTTCAGAAACCAGTACCACATCCCTATCGACAAGACGGCAGAACCACACATCTGCAATAATGGCTGGTCCTTGATAAAGCATCGATACACTCCATCTTTGCACGCAAACGCTTTGGCGGAACCGATGAGGAGGATATCCAGGGCGGCGAGATACGTATACAAACTGCTAAAAAAGAGAAGCCAGGGCGAGACGCCGACGACTGAGCGGTCGACGGCCATCTCATAGTGCTGAGGGAGGAACTGACCGAGTTGGAGGAAGGTGATGAGCAGGCCGACGGTGTCGCAAGCTAGCGTAACGCATTGCTTGGCATCGGCCATGAAACGGATTGCGAGTCAAGCGGGGGCGGCTTGCGGGTTATCGGGGAGGACAAAGGGTTAGGTGATGGTGTGGGTAGGAAGGAGGGGGTTGGCCGGCCGGCAATGCCGATGCCAACGATCTGGAAGAATGCGGGGTCCTGGACAGCAAAGGGAGACGCGGCCAACTCATGGGCAAGGTTCGCGCGAAGACAGAAGCTGGACCTGCTCCGTTAGCAAACGAAGGTGGGCGGGCGTCCCAGGAAAGTGGGAGGTTGGAGTGGACGGGGGTACGAGTCAGTGGGGTTGCCCACGAAACAAGCCTCTGAAGGAGGCCGTCTAGTTCCGTTGAGGGCGTTGAGGGCGACCCATAAGCGCTGGTGGCAGATTTGTATTTTTATATTGTTTTCAAGGCCCTACGGTGCCATCATGTGCCTCATCTGCACAACGGCCCCACACAAGCTGCTGAGACCTCTAGAGAAGTGCCGTGGCATTGCTGGTGTGGCAGCAATGCAATCTCCGCTCTGGTGGGGCAACCGCACCACACGCTGCGTTACGATGACATTGCCTAACCCGATCATCTTGACTACCTTGCGATTCTTCAATTCAACCTGCCGTTCTGGCCACAGGGACGAGACAAGCATTTTCAGAGGCGGGTACCACAATAACTGAACGACTTGCCACTTCCCCACGCGCTAATCTCCAGTGCCCCAGAGATGATCCCGACAACAAGACGACGAACCTTCCAGGTCGCCAGCAACTTTAACTATAATCCAATCCCTCATCCATGTTACACCATCATACCTATTATACCACCGCTCAGCGTTAGGAAGACGCTCGCGGTGATGAATAGTAGTCGTAAAGTCTCTTTGCACCGTACGCAACCACTCCAACTGCAACTGCTCCCGCTGCAACCTTCAAAGCCGTCGACATTGCAGAGCCTTCTTCCTCCCTGCCGTAGTAGTCTGGACATGCGACCTGCGGATACAGCCCAACCCCAAGGAGATCCTCATACAGGTTCCCAAATTCGGCTTCCTTCACATCTACGCGAACGGGCACAGGAATCATCTGTTCCTCGCAAAACCTGTCCGCCTCGTCTAGCACCCCCGATCCCGTTCCAGGCCCGACTCCCGCAACGAACACCACCGGGATGCGAATATCAGGTTTCCGATTCTGTAGTGCTTCATATAGTACTCGACACTTCTCATATGACGCCTCTGACTCCGCATCAAACACCAAACATACAACGTCGATTTTCTCAAGCCTCTCGTTCGACAAAACAAGGGACCCGTCGTCATTGTCCGACTCCGGCACATAATGCATCACCAGCGTCTTCTTTTCTGATTCCGATTCCACTTCAGCGGCTGATGCCACATACGGTTCATCCTTTCCTTCAGCTCCCATGTCCACCAGGCCACGGATCACATCCGTCTTCAAACCTCCCTCACTCCCAAGTAGAGCTATGTTTAACACATTGCGGCTCACAACCCGTGCGTACCTGTCCCGTTTCCTCGATTTCGTTACGGTCAGTGCACTAGGCAACGGATCTTGATATCCGAGATACAGTAGTGTAAGCATCGCATCCTGCGGACAATCCATCACGAACATAGCCCACCTCGCCATGAAGCCGTTCAGGGTCATGTGGTCCGGTTTTCCCTCCTCGTCGCAAGACTCCGTCAGCCTTCGGCCGCGAATCTCATTTACGTGTGCGAATGCCCCCTCCGGACATTCTCCGAAGAAGCTCTTCAAATCTGATGGTGACAGCATTCCGTCCTTGTCTTTGTCATGCGCCGAAAACAAATCCTTAATGAAACCTTTTCCTTTCGCACTCAATTCCACGCTCTGGTCCGTCCCAACTGCTAGCTCATCCGAGGGTCCTAGGCTTAGGCGCATTTCATCGTTGTAACCAAACTTCCGAAGAACGATCCATGTGGTTTCAAGGCGTCCTTTCTGAACGAAGAGGGTATGCAGGAAAATGAAACCTTCTGCCGAAAGTGATCCATCTGCGTTCAGGCCATTCCTTGGTCGGCTCTCCTTGACGACTTTTTTCACTCCATCCAGTTCTGCAGGCTTTAGATGGACGTTGAAACAAGTGAATTGAAAGTCGTTAAGTTCCTTGTCATTCAGTCCGCCATCGCCATCTTTGTCGCAGATTTTGAAAATTCGTCGCAGAGCAGCTGACGCTGGAGGCTTCAGCGATTGTGTTTCCACATCGTAAACGGGGCCAGTAGGATACAAAACTGCTTTTTGTGCGAAGTAGAACACCTCGGAGATGTTGGAGACAGTTTTTGCGGAGCATTCAATGCAAACATCAACTTCGCGGAAGTCGTCCATGATCGGTTTGATGAATGCTTCCATCTTTGCGGCAGCGTTGGGATCAGATATGCCTCCTCGTTTGTCGATCTTGTTTCCGACGAGAATGACTGGGACTTTAAGATTCATAGATCTGAACTTGGGAAGCCAATGCGACGGAATGCGCTCGGTTGATTCTTCACTATCGACAGTGTATACCAGGACTACAACATCAGCCTGTCCGAGCTCCTCCTCAACTTTGCTGCTCTGGCTCGGAGCACCCGGAGTGTCAACTATAGAAACATGCACGCTCTCTGGGGTGACTTCCTTTGGAACGACAAGGACAGGTAGGACCGGAAGGACATCTTCTTCAAACGTCTCGGTGATCAGTACCTCGATAATTGATGTCTTGCCCACCTTTTCTGAAATTTGTCGGAATAACCAAAGTGGACACACATACGAGCGGTCAGAACATGAGTGGAGAAATCAAAGAAAAGAGATTGCAGACGTTTGGCCAGTTCGCAATGTTCAGCCGCGCTTTGAAAGTGGCGAGAGCCAATTCGCCGTACGTCAAAAGAGTTGAAACTTACCATCACCAACCACTACGATGCGAACGGAGTCTTTCATATTTAACGCAAAGTCGGTTACGGAGATCGGTCCTCAGATATTTAACGCTGGATTCAACCGTGTAGGAGTAAGCAAGACGAGATCACTTTTGCGTTCTTCCTCCCGTGGCAATCTGTAGAGATCCTGTAAATCTTCTAATGCCAGGGTCTTGACGTCGGAGATGCGGGTAGGCGTATCGACAAGCGGTAAGAAACGTAGGCCGGGACACGCGCAGGTCTGCCAAGCACGATCGAACGAAGCGAATGCTACGGACAGAAGTTTCTGTTGTTCCCAACCCAAAAAATTTCTTGACGAGACTGCATTCTAAAAAAACGAAACAAATTTCCCAAAGTGGACGCCGGCCGACGCACACGGCCAGTACACGTGTAACAATACACGTACTACTACGTGTCTTCTCTGCGCTTTGCTCTGACACGACAGACCTCGATTTCTTGGTCGGAATCATGAGCCCAGCATCTCTTGAGTCTAATGTCTATCCGACGACGGTTTGTCCGCCAGCAAAGCACATGTCTCTAATATTAGCAACCGGAAATGCGACTGTTGCTCACACTAGGATGTTTTGAGCGCAGTGCCTCTAGTGTCTAGGTGACAAATGGCCTCATATGAGGTCACTTTTCAACTTAATTTTTCTCGACTTGTGCTAGCTGAACAAAATGGAAAAATATACTCTCGCCACCGCAGTTGACTTCTGCGCTGTGGAAGGGTGGAGCTTGGTGAGATCTGCACGTCCTTTCCAGGCTTTTTGAGAATACCTAAAGAAGAAGCTTTTTTAAAGAACATCAAAACGTTTTTTGTTGATATCTTCGAAACCAAAACGCCTGGATATTTTAAATTTAAAATATCATCCGATTGTTGAAACTATATTAGATTCTTAGTATTTCTGTGTATTCATAACTGCTATCCCGATGTTTTGCAGGAAGCTTTTACCGAGGGAATATTGGTTAAAGAAATGGTGTCTAAACTGATTTTATAAAATTTCGATTTAATGTATACATTTTTGCAAAAAAAAAACCGGCCTCATATGAGGCAAAGCCTGACCTCATATGAGGCAAATTGCCGGTCGTCTAGACACTAGAGAACAGCCATTTTGTCGCATAGGAAAGACGTACATTTCTCACTCGACATCGTCAGCCTGAACGCACAATTGAGTTCCGATGCTGCGGCCAACCTTTAGTTTCTGGTAAGCCAACACAAGTCGAGAAAAAGAAGGCGACACGTAGTCCATCTCAAGACATAGCTCACCAAGGCACTACACTGTATCACCAATATGTGCCGACGAGTCCCCGTCCCTTCTTTCAGGGCGTAATTTGGTCACAAGCTCATTTAAATAGTATAGAAGTTCTGTTTGAAGGGTTCGTGTGCACTGCCTCCCCGATTAAAACCTGCACTTCAGAGTCTGATGCGTGTCGATCAAGGACTCAATGCAACAGTGCTATTTCTTCTTCACCTTACTTGCGAAGATGAGGCATGCCATATTCCTCCATGGTCGTTTCCAGCCCCGGTTTTGGCCCGATGCCCCATCGCTTGTTTATATATATAAAAAAAACTGCTTGTATGGTGATGTCCACTCCAAATATAAAAGTCCAACGTATAAAGGTTCGAGTCTACGAGGATATAGGTAGAGTTCAGGGTTTTCTTGTTGCTTTTAAGAAAGGCATTCTTCTGAGTATATTTCAGTAACGGAAACTCCCACACAAAGCCTTGATGCCTGCTTCTGTCAATTCACCGCCATAAGCTACTTCAAACTTGCCAAAATGATGCATGTCATACCGGCGAACAGGATGCCTCCCTTTTTGTTTCAGAAATCCTGAATCGCATTCTCCTAATTACAGACTTGTCGATATTGTGGTTGCGGAATCTGCCATTAAACGATATTGATAATTGACTCACCCTTTCAAGAGTAGTTTTGCTATGTCATGGAGTCTGCAACAATGAAGGAAAGGGCACTGACCCCCTGACTTAGTAGAGATGCTCTTCTAAAAGGTTTGCCCACTCGATCGGTGTTCCATGCAACCCAATCAGAGTTGTGGTGAGCGGCCTCCAGCACGGATGCCATCAAACGAGCGGATCAAAAAGTAGGGGGCATGTGCGTAGAACATGACCAAACAGTATATGCCGTAAGGACTGACGAGAGGTCGTCGTCTTCTTCCATCCAAGTTAGTAATGGCCGTCCCTCAGATCGCCAACTCAGCAACTCAACTCACGCAAGGGTGACGTATGCTATTCTGGAGGGGTTATAGTGGAACTTGTGTCAGTTTTCTTGTGCTGTCGACTTCGATCTTGGTTTTAGACCCTTCTTATCTTTGCTTCTAAGGGCACTGACGAAGAAAATAGTCAGCCGTAACTCTTAAGAAGAGAGGTTACCTTTTTTGCGTTCAGACAGACGTGCAAGTCAGAGAGAGTAGGGCGGTGAAACAGTCCTAAAATACACCCGTTGCAGCACGTCCCTGTAGGATGTTCAGTGTGCATGACATGGAGGTTTCCCAAACATAAAAAAAAACATGAAGCGTAGGCTGGAGAATACTTGCTGTGCATTATTGGCAACTGGAGGGTGGCAAACCGGAAACAGCACTGAAACAGCAATTGCTAATTTGGTATCCATTCATTGTATACAAGCACAAATAGCGTATACACGTAACAGAACTCTGCTGGAACGCGGCCCCAAGGAGCACCTATAAGTCATTCTTCATTACATGTGCTGTTGGTGAAACGGTGATAAAGGTGTGCAGTCTGCCAGCGCACTCCGGATGTTGACAGACGGAGTTTTTCCACTCATGTAAGACGTTACGGATGAGGCGAATTGGATAAAATGTGAACGGAAGCTGGGCAATTTGAACGGTATTTCAATTATCAATATAGAATTAGAAGTTGGTATCGGCATTTATATGTAGAAAGGTGTGATGTATAGAATTTGTTGGAGGCATTTTGTCGTGTGGCAGTTTTATCATTTGACAAGGTCCTGGAGGATAGGCAGACTCGACTGTCGCGATACGTTGGGTATTTCGGTTTGATTCCAAGGTCGAAGTGAATCTATCTCGGCTGCATAAAGTGCGAAGACTACGGCTGCTGATGGAATCTTTTATACACAAGGACACAATCAGCAGTTTTTCCGAATGGACAGGAGAATGCAATTCTGTTACAGACGTCCATCCTACTTCGACACACAAGAGTTGACGGGGAGGAGGAGTTGGCGACGGCGAGGTGTGACACACGCAATGAAGATTGAGAATTTTTTTGTTATGGCATCTTGTCAGTGGTGGTACAGCAGGGGTACAGCAGTTGCCCTTGCTTTCCGGTGATGCTGTTGGACAGCAGTGACACCGATGACCGTGGTGTGTGCCATGCATTAAACTAAATTTAAGACACCCTTGTTCAAACATGCTGGCAGTGAGGTGGACTGATCCACGGTGAGGTGTACAGTGCGTGACAATGCCAAGGCACCAGTCTAAGGCGAATGGAGCTGTCAACATCACCCACGCTATTGTTTATCTTGCACGCTTTCGAGTGTTATTATTTTTTTTTTTTGCTACACTTTGGTTACATGTTATTGAAAATTTTTGTTTTTGTTTCTGCGACTCTATTGGATGAGCAGTCGGTGTTGGCCCTGACGCTGACACATGTAAGCTATGCCTCGACAGTTGTCACCTGATACGATGCACCCTCCATGCCGCCGAGTTCTTGACCCTGGCCTTTATGAGCAGAGGGAGACTCACCCCTCGCAAAAAACACCTTTGCTTCGTGTACACGTGGCAACGTACATGAGGAACAGGAAATGCTCAAGTTGGAGAGAAGAAGTGGCACGATACACGTGAGATCGCTTGCTGGCTCCGCGCAGGTCTCCTTCTGCGCAAAAAAAAGTTCGTTCGGAAACAGCCTCCGCGTGTTCTCCACACGCCGGCCGGACGAGCACAACCTTGTATTCATTGTCACCACAGACGTCCAAAGTCCCTTGTGCATTCGATGCACGGCTTGGCTTCCTCCATGGACGAGCCTCCACATCTATCCTCCGTAGACATCCGCAACACACCCATAGGACTCAGCAACTTCTTTCTCCTTTCTGTCTGTCCCACCGGCGTGGCGTCCTCTTTGTGCCGCTCCCCTTGTTTTCACACTGCAGTTACACAAGCACCCTGGGGGTGTTATTCCTCTGTTTGCAATTCCTACCGGAAATGAATTTCTCCATTTCTTCGACAACGTGTTATCATACCTGTTTCCTCTTCGAAAAAAGAAAAAAGAAAAGAAAAAGCAGGATTACTCCGGAAGCACGCCTTCTCTCCCAACAAGGAAGAAAGAGGACGCCGCCTGTTGCAACCAATTAGCGAACGCATTGTGCGTTTGAACTGAAATCTGACCGTCGCTTCCTTTCTCCACTGCGCTCGACGCGTTGTTTTGGGCCTTCACGCCCATGGGAGACGCAGTCTCCGCCGTCTCTTCTGACGTATCACTGTATCCTCACTTCTGGCCCCGTATTTACACTTGTGGTTGTCCTCGTCCCCTCCCCCTGCCCACCACACACACAATCCTAGTGTGGTAGACCCATCCATGCCGACACGTTGTACGTCCTAGTATGCATGAGTCCTCCACCCGCCTTATTTATTACTCCTCCCCAACCCATCCCTCGCCAAGAAGTTTCTCCGCCGCTCTACTCTAATGCTCCACTCTTATGGCACGTCAGGAATCGCATCCCCCTCCGCACTCGCTTCGTCCTCTTTCGCCTTGCCTTTGACGCCCAAGATGAAACTACAGCAAGAAGAGAAACTTCTCTTCACAATTTCGTCGCTCTGTCTGTGGTAAGGTAAGTCTTGTCTGTTGCAATTGCTCGTCGGCATAATCTATCCGATACTAGCCCAGGAAGTGCATGCGCCTACAGAAACTCTCTCTTCTACTTGCAAACTTGCAAAACTTGCACGCTTGCATACTCGTACGCTGCAATGCGACATCTCTCCTCTGTGCTTGGCAAGAAGAGAGAGGAGCATGCGCGGACACAGAAGAGAAAAGAAAAGGAAAAAACCAACGTAAAAACAAAACAAAAAAACGATTCATGACTTGACGTCCAGTCGTGGATACTCGCCACATCATTGTGCCGTTTCTGCCTACTGTACCCTTCGCAGGGTACCTGCCGGCCCTCTCGTATTTCTTACGAACAAAACTTTTCGAGTCCACTCACTCACTCACTATCAAAACGCCATTGCCACGAGATAGTCGCGGCCGAGCGCGAATCCCGACCTCGAAAAAAGATAAAATATCTCCTGGTTGCCGGCGGGGGGCACCCATTCATTGTCAGGGGCGAGCCCCTTGGCCCTCCTGTCTCCGCCTCTTCATTTCCGCGGCCCCTGTTCGCAGTTGTGTCGAATCGCAAGCCCATAATTCCTTTTCGTTTACGTATACAACTAATAGCTCTCGGTGCAGCTCAACCGCCTCCTCTGAGCGTACGTCTCATTAGCGCGATTCGTTTTCGCTATCAGCGACCGACACCCGATTGAGCTCGCCGCTTCGCGGCCAGCGGACGGCCAGCCGCATTCGGTCCGTCGGAAACCGTGCCCCTCATCGCCCACGCTGTCGCCATGATGGCGCCCGCGCGTGCCCGACTACTGGCTTGCAAGCCACGCCCTACAGTTCGGGACAACAGATTTGGGCGAATTATATTTTGTGCACGCAAGTGGCAAACTCTAATCATATGATACTGCGTGTCAATTTCGCCATGTGGCGCCCGCGCGTGCCCCGACTACTGGCTTGCAAGCCACGCCCTACAGTTCGGGACAACCGATTTGGGCGAATTATATTTTGTGCACGCAAGTTGTAAACTCTAATCATATGATACTGCGTGTCAATTTGCTGTTTTTTCCCTTATTCCTGCAAAACTCACGTCAAAAGCCACTTGCTCCGCTTCTATTGGCTAAAAATCTGCTCCATATGTCACCGACCCATTTCTGCTTACATAAGGATCTCCCATTTTTAAATTCCATGTGACGGGTCTAAATTGTGCAAGTCTTATCTTCACTCTCGAGTACATGCCGTCCGAAGGGGGCGGCATGTACTCGAGAGTGAAGATAAAGTCTGTCAAAGACTCAAACGCATTTGACAAAGGTGTGTGTGAGCTCGCCGACATACAGTACAGTAGGACCTTCATTACGTATTCCCTCGACAGCCCAGCCTAGGTTTCTCATTTCTCACCACTCCACCTGCTCTATCTTACGCACTTCCAGTGTTCAATGGTCCGTATAACTTCTGCCAAAATGCAGTACTTATCAATCGGTGCATGATTACACCAACGCCCAAATTTCCCAGCATTGGTCATGCTGACGTCTGCGGACGAAGAGAGTTCGCATCTGCGATGGCCACCACCTCCACTGATGCGCGCGCATTATCGTCGACCTCATGCCCTTCCGTGTTTCCCGCTAGAAGTACAGTAATTTAAAATGCGTCATTTATGACATTTGCAATATTCCGCGCACTATTCTATTTACAGTGTCACAATTTCTCTTCGTCTGCTCTTTGTTGTCGCTATAGTACTGTACTCTTAGTCCCCTGGTGGAGTCCCTCAACAGTCCAGCGCCAGTCGCTTTCAGCTCATTGGTGCACAATCAATTAAACCACAGTTTTTATATTATATTTGCTATTCGCGCTTCAGCGGAACACACGCAATGCTCTCGCCGACACTATCGTACACGCAATTACTCGGCCATCGCGACTTGGGCCCTTCAATTTCAACACCTGCGGGATCAGGGGATACAGGGTTCAGGAGGAATGCCATGCAATGCACGCTGTTTCCAAGACTAAATCACCTTACAGTGCCGTCAGACACAGGCCAACAGAGCGTGTCGAAGTATAATTGATGAGCTGACTGCGATACGATTCTGTCAAGCCACCAGCCCGTGTTCTTTGAAAGACGTGCCTTGCTATCCTCAAAGAAGCCCAGGGAATAATTGGCGAGCACAAAGAGGTAAAGAAGAAAAAAGCGGAAGACGCAAACAATGTCACCACGTGCAACACACCGTTCAATTGCTACGATTAAAACAAGACCGAACTAGACAACAAAAAACAGTGTCAGCACAGCCGAAGTCACAAGGCTGGATACGATCGGCGCTTTTCTTGCCTTCCTTTAACTTTTCTTCGACGGGATGGGGATGTGGTGCATAGATTGCTGGTGTTTCAGCAGATGCGTCTTCTGCTTGTAGAACGTGTTACATTTGTCACAGCGATATGGGCGAAGCTTGAGATGGACGTTGTTTACGTGACGTCTCAACCCGTCGGAAAAATTGAAAACCTTGTCACATTCCGTACATTTGTGGTCGCGCTGGTTCAAATGGGCAGCAATGCGATGCTTGGAACGATTGCTCTTCTCCGCAAAGCTCTTTCCGCATATGTCGCAGTCAAACTCCTTGATTTTCTGATGAACGACGCGAACGTGCTTACGCACAGAGCTGGAGTCACCAAACGTGCGACCGCATTCCTCGCATTTGACGTCCTTGCGCTTCCTCCGCTTCGGCTTGAGGGGCTGCGTGACTTCGCCACGGCTGGGGGAGGTTCGACCTGAGTCCGAGCGGCTGTGAGCACGCGTCTCAGAGGAGGAGGTGGCGGAGGGCTGGTAGGCCTGGACGTAGTTCGCCGCCTCGAGAAGGCGTGCAAATCCAGCCTGTGTTGAGTCGGTGTCTGAGGACGAGGGCGCACGAGGGGCCTTCGGGTGGCGGTTTGTCCTGGAGTAGGGACGGATCGCATGGTTGAAGTCTGAGGACGCCGAGGGGGAGTTGAGGACGTAGTCAATGCTTCCCTTAGTTGTCTTTGAAAGATCTCTGACCATGTGGGTTGTGAGGGTGGTGGGTGATAAGTGAGGCGTGTGGAGAGCTGGTGCTTTTGAGGATAGAGTTGTGGGAGAGACTAGGCACAGAGAAGAGAAAGGTTGGAGAAGATGAAGGGTCAAGAGAAGATTGCGGTGGTGGAGGAGTAGAGAGAATGACAAGGTGCTACTTTTATAGTGGGTAGCGTGCTCTGGTAGGTCACTGGAATCTGTCAGACTTACATCGTCAGGCTGACGCTTTCTTTCCATCATGGCGCTGTCTGCGAGAGTATGATGAGGTGAGAAGAAAAAAAACCCCTATAGGCAAGCCGTCGAAATGTAGAGAAATGGCAGTCTTTTTGAGAATTAAAAATATTGTTCTTGCCTCGCTGGCCAATGATGATTCTGCAATTGCACCCACGGGCTTATTGGTACTGTAGAAACGCGCCTTGTGGTGTCCTCAATCTGGTTTCGAGACCGCTCGACTCATCCGGAAAATTGTACACGTCGACGCCTATTCGCATGGAGAGGTCACCCAATCTCCGCGCCGCCCCTAACCTCCCATACCTCTTTGTATGGCACAGCAAAGTCTGCGTTCAGGCTGTCGGAGCAACTGCCGCGTAACTACTGGAGTATGCCGCCGCCTCCATCCCATCCAACGGTCACTCGGCTTCTTGACAACGCTGTCGCCTACTTGTAGATAACTCCTTGAGCTCTCCACTCGCACGTCCTCTCCCCAGGGGTCCAGTTGTAAGCTCGTTGATGGATACGCCGCAACATCCTGAAACCAAGTCCCCTTTCTCCAGTGCCATCCCCTGGCTGGGGACGCCCGTCGTCGCAGGGGGCGCCCTTAGTCAATCGCAAGCGACCTGGGTAGGGTTTTCGAGACGGTTTCAGGAGCCATCTATTTTTCATGACACGATGGAGAGAGGCCCTTCTCGTTTCGCTGCGACCAATCAACGGCCACCACTTCCTCAATCCTCGGCGGCATTTCGGAGGCTGCCCTTCTGCCACTCAGATGTCACCAAGCGCCAGAAGATTCTAGAAATCAATAGAAATGCTGGTTTATTAGTATGCTTACGCTGAACAATTTGCTTGCAGATACACACTCAATGCTGCACGCTCACCGCCATTCTCATCTACGCTGACCAAGCCCTACTTCGGCTGGTCGTATCAAATCTTCTCCTTTGGCCGCTCTCAGCTTTGTCTTGATGATTAACGTACCGCCCCAAAGCTGTCTTACACGACTGCTCATTATGTCCAGTACCCAAAGCAGTAATTTTTGTGCTCTGCACTGTATGTTTGTGCGTAGCACTAGTGACGGGAATCACAAGCCTGCACTGATATCGCTGTCGTTGTTGTTCGTTACCATGATGCTGGCATCTTTGTCACTGCCTCTCAAGTGTTTCCATATCTCACACTTCACGGGGCACTTGCCAGGGACAATGCTGAGCCGGACACAGCGCGCACAGCTCACACTTGCACACTAGAAGTATGATACATGTAGACATATTTGTGTGTGCAACTCTGTTCCCAGTGCAGGCACAGGCCCCTCCATCACAAAAGTGAGATGGACGTTGCTATCAAAGATATCACCGTGAGCTCGTTTGCTGTACACTACGGTGCAGTATTACACGTCAAGTACTGGACATCAAGTACTGGACATCAAGTACTCCACGGCCGCCCTCCCCTACGACAGGCTGAGTTGGAGGGATGTGGAAGATTGTGGTGTACTCATTGCATGGACACGGTGTATGGCAAGGAGAGGTTTGTACACTGCTTTCGAACGAATGCTACTTGTAGCATATATAGGTACCACCTTGCTCCTGGTGCGGTTGTACGTGAGAGCAAGGCTGTTGCGACACCCATGGCAAGATCCTCGATAGCACCAATGTCGCAAAGGGTCTATCGCAAAGGACGAGGTTCCAAGCATGCCTTGATCGCTCGTTATGACAAGAGCGGCCGAGAATAGGTCGGGGAAACCGAACGATAGCTAGCCTGCACGACGCGGAGCGTCGTTGTTTTGTTGTACGGTTCGCATCCGGGAGGGGTTCTGTACGGGCCCCGTACACGTCAACCCCGTACAGTACTACGGGGTTGGCGTGTACCTGTACTATCTGGGACTCTGGTTGGCCATACTGTAGATCGAAACGTGTCACCGTCACCGGGAAATCCAGTGCGCGTCTTTTGCGTATCGTTTTGCATCCGGCCCGCGTGAAGCGCCCTTTTTCCGGGCCCGCCTCCCACGAGCCCGGGTGAACGGATTTGCGCTGCCGGCTGCGCTCCCCGGTGATCTCACACACACGGGTGCCACCCGTGTCTGATCACTTGGCTCCATCTTTTGTGCCCAGTCGCACTGTGCTGTGCTGTCGCGCGGTAGGGATTGCAAGTCTCTAATCTAGATCTATATTTACAACCACGGAGAACCCGCGTGAGGGCGTGATCACTTGCTCCGGGCAGTGAAAAGCGTCTCCGCCCATCACGTGCTCGACACACGCCTGGCACAGGCCGCAGGCCATTTGCTACACGCGCACCGCCGCAGAGGCCTCCCGTTCTACCTGGTACAGTAGAAACGCCTTATCCTTTTGCGCTGACGCCTCCTCCTCTCCCCCCGCCCGCCTCGGTGACACCTGTGCAAAATCACGCGCGTTCGATTGCGTGTGCCGCCCACGCGCGCCCGCCCTCGTCCTCGGAAACATTTGCGTCCTCGTGGAAATACAGTGAATCCTCGCTAACTGCCTATGAAAAGTGGAGGGTTTTTCGTATGCAGTTGGCTTCCGCCCTGTCTCGATCTCCGCTCGCTCAATCCCCTTGTGCGCCACGTGTGATGACCGACTTTTGAAAGCAGTGCTTACACTCCCGCAAATCTCCGGCCTTTTTCTCACACGAGTCGAGCTGCGCCCCAGGCACGCGTGTCTATCGCGTACGCATGCACTCGTGGAATGCCCTCCATGCCGCCTTATAATGCAGTTTCCCCCCCCCGTCGCGGGAGTGGGAACATTAAACCATCTAGAACGACGTCTTGTCTTCCTCTGCGCGACCTTTATAAAAATCTTTACCAGGAGGCTGCGTTTTTTCTTGGAACTTCCAACAGTACTGTGCATTTGCACTGCGACCTATTGCCAGCACTCCA
This sequence comes from Chondrus crispus, assembly GCF_000350225.1. Taxonomy (NCBI): domain Eukaryota; phylum Rhodophyta; class Florideophyceae; order Gigartinales; family Gigartinaceae; genus Chondrus; species Chondrus crispus. Next base: position 165,234 of record NW_005178479.1, on the reverse strand, counting down.
CAACCCGTGGAGGTCTTGGGATCGATGCCTCTTTAGAGGGACAGCTGACATTTCCCACAAGGTACTGTGTCACAGTACCACAGACCCCACGATACATCGCGGGAACTACCTACGCCCTATGCATCACCTCAAATTCTCCGTCAACAGTGCGTACGGGAGCACTCCATTAACTTGGCGATATCTATCGCCTTGTCGATTGCAACATGTAACAAACTCTAACTTGTACCTCCGTGATGCACAGATATCATGCGCAGCGCAAGCACCCGGTCCTCGCACTCTGACGCTGACGAGAGTCGTCATCCTACACATTTTTCGACGCACGGCAGTCCTCACCACACTGTGTCTTCTGAGTAACGAACGACCGCCCCTCGCACTCTTGACGCTGACGCGAGTCCTCATCCTACAGAAACGTTTCGAGTTAACTTTGTTTGTTCATGTGCCCCGCTAGAAGCTTCCTACACTTTGTCAGGTAACTTATCCATCTACCGAAGTTACAGGCACCGCCCCTTTCGCGAAATGGCGCGAAAGAAAAGCAAAATCATCGTTGTACATAGAGAACCATTTCTGCAGAATGTATGAGAGCTATGGAGCACAACGCCTCCGTCTGTCCCATGGAACGCTGTCATCATGTAGGGAGTACTGGGTACAGTAGTAGGCTTTGTGGATCGCTCAATCTAAACGTCATCACCAGAGCACAACGCTACTCGACCCCCCAGGATGCGGACGAGAACACACTGTTGTTACCCGTCTTTACGTTCAATCAACGGGACAACGTGCCTTTCTGGAATTGGATGAGCGCGTGCTTGATTTGGAACCGCCACCGATCTATCTTTTTTATGATAATAAACAGTCAGTCACTGCAGCAAGGGTGGAACATCACCAAAAGAGCAGAGATACTACCGTGCCCTATCCTGTGCTGTATCGAGATTCTCAAGTCGAAAATGCGGCCACTCCTACCGTCGCCCAACAGCACATTTTGGTTTACTCTCTCTCTCTCTCTTTCTCTTTTCCGCTACCTTCCCTCGGAGAGTATGCAGTAGTTGGACTGTCTCTAGGACACGTCGGCTGCAAACCATTCGAATGCGTAGCAATACCGAAAGGAGAAACCGTGGAGCGAGTATTACGTACAAAAACCAGCCGCACTTCAGCTCATGACCACATTTTTGTCAGCAGCAGATAGAAACATGAGGGGCGAGAGCTCAATGCCTTGCATGATTCCGATATCCGGGTGTGTGCAGTATGCATGCGCACGTGCCAAAGCGCGAGATGAGTCTACCACCGGCAGCGAGACTCCTACTCTTCTGTGTTTCGGCCTACTTTGCTGTAAATGTTTGTTTAATTATTTGTGATTTGTTTCTTCGGTTTTTTTTTTTTTTTTTTTTTTTGCGTATCTTATCGAGACGATCATGTGAGGAACTAAAAGACTGTGCATTGTCAAAGGCATCGTTTGGTGAACTGGAATCTGACCCGCATATATGTATATTCCCTTCTGCGAAAGTAGGAGGAGTTTCTGGAAGAGACTGTAAACGATTTCACATGCATTAAATGGAAAGAGGGATGAGATAAAAAGTAAAAAACAGCTGGGATGAATACATAAATAGATATCAGAGACAGTATTGGGTTCAATAAAAACTTTTAAAGAGCACCTTGAGGAAAATTTCCTGCCTGCGAAGTTGAATATTCTCTCCCTGTAAACCTTTGTCAGTCTGGAGAGGTTCGAGAAATTTGACGAGTTATGAACACAAGCGACGAGCTGACACGAGGACTGACGCAGCTGTCGCCCACCGCGGCCGCCGTTGGAATTTGTTTACAGGTCGTCAAGAAGGGAGAATAGTTTCCTGGAACTAGCCGTGGATGCAGAACCCTCAGCAAGACGTTCGCAATTTTTTCGCCATACTGATCGCTACAAAAACCTCTGCACCTGATCGCCCCCCCCCCCCCCCCCCCCCCCCCCAAATGCAACATTATCTCCAAAAAATATCATCCGCCAGATTTTCAACATGCTGGCAAAATATCATTCCAAACCTTATGAAGCCAGCAAAAGAGTAAAATCCGCCAATCCAGTGCCAGGGGTTCCTGCACTATCACATTGATTTTTATGTTTTTGTTTTGCAGGGTGCTTGCGTTATCCCCACGAAGACTTGCCCTGAAAAGCCCCACAAGTAAAGAAATTATTCCGTTTTCTAGTTATTCCCTCTGTTATTCCTCAGGAGGTTCGGGGATATGCCCATTTGTTTTTTTTGCTGTTGTCAAGACAACAGGCAAACATATTCGACCTCTACTTTATACCTGCCGCGCTTTATTTTCCTTCCTTCGGTTGACAGAATTGCATTCTTTACACTCCAGGATTCAGAAACTTCTAGTGCTAGACGCCTGGGTCTGACACAGGGTATGTACGCAGTGATGGACACTTACCAAGGATTTTTTCTGATTCTCCAGGAGTATCTTCCTGACGCCCTTTCCTCCTCGCCCAGAAGTGGCCATTTGCGCTGGGTTAAGAGTTGGGAGCCATATTTTTACCCCCATCTCACGCGCTTGTTCGGCACTGGTATCGATGTATCAGGGAGACACGTCCGCATATCCATGAGCACAGTACTCCTACTACATCCTAGGAACTGGTTTTTATCCTAGTACAGCAATGACTGGCTGAATTGTACAAAGTTTCAGTTCCGTTCCTCTTCCAGTTCCCCTCCAGAGAGACCAGCAGCTTTGCTCTTTGCAACAGGGCTGAACATGTCATCTACAACACAGGAGTAACTGCTGATTGACCGTGTTCCGCCGACTGCACTGTCATGTTGCATTTTCTTACTCTTTGATCGCTTGTACTCAAACTGCTTGAGATTACATGTTTCCCACGTGAGCATAGCGATTCTAGGAAGCCCTCCTTCCAGGTTGGAGAAGGCGCACCCAATGATGATAGATTCGAAAGCGACCGAAAAATGTACAACAGGCTTAAAGCCCTGCTTTGCTGAAAACCCCAGCGTGGTCACCCGCCCGTCTTCTCCGGCAACAAGCAATAGATTCCGATCTTCGTACACGTCAATGCTTGTAATGGCCTTCGTGTTTGTCACCACAGATGCTAAAACAGCTTTATGCTCGGTATCGTGAAATGTTATGCATCCAGACCCGTGTCCCCCAATGACGACTTTATCCCTCACACCAAGTGACGTGAAGAAATCGTCTTTCATATGATACGTGTATGCAGTCGAGACACAACACTGCAGTTTGGTACTACCATCGCTCTCGGGCTCCTCTCTAACCGACCAGACTGTCAAGTTGCCAGCTTGGTCTGACCCTGCAAGAAGGTCTGACTCCCTACGGTCTCCAGCAAGGCAGACAACCGGGTGAGTCAAATCGGTCATCGTACAAATGCGAGTGATTCCACCTGACTTTGTTTGTCTATACTCAACTCCATGAACCGAACCGGTGTCAGTGCCGCAAAAAAGAATTGGGCCCCTTTGATCTAATGAGGCCTGAGCTATCCCCCTGGCGAACTGGACCTCTTTGGCATCATCTTGTGCATCCGTGGTAGTAAGGAGTGCTTCCTTTTGCAATTCACTCAGCTCACGACGAAAAATTCGGGTCCCCGTGCCTCGGGCGAGGCTCCACACTTGCATTGTTGCCGGAGTTTTGATAGTTGATTCCGTGGTAATAGCCAGAAGAGGGCCATTGAAGGTTTCAACGCCCGTCCACCAGTGAATAGACGTGACATTAATCTTCTCGCTGTTGAAAATGTTGCATCGTCAGTGAGTGGGAAGGACTTGATTGTTGACAGTTGGCAATGAAAACGTAGTTGAACATACAAGTTGGCAAGCGAAAAGTCATTCCGTTTAGAAGAGACGGCCATGCGTCTAATGAAGCGCACACGGTGTCCTTGGACAAAGGCAAGTCTTCCATCGCCATCTGCTGCAAGGTTGTTTGCCATAAAAGAAGGCGCGATTGAATTGCTGGCTTCAAAAGTTGGCAATACTACCCATGGCATGACTGGCAGAAACAAATCGTAGTCGGTAGAAAGTGTTTGGGCGTAGAGAAGGACGGGTGTTTCTACTGTCGAGCGGGAGGTACATCAAGTGGAGAAAATGCTCAATGCAATGGAAGGCAATTGACAAAATCTTTATATTAATAAAAGAATGGAATGGATTTGTATATAGTTTTTAAAAAACAAAGGCGACAAGAAGAAGACGAATGGAGCCGAAATCGATGACACAGTAGTTGGTGTATCAGTAAGGGGACGGTTTTTATGTGCACTCGGCAGGTATCACTGTTAAGATACCAAGAGAGAAAGTCTCGGGCATACAGATGTCAGGGGAGAAAGGCCCATATGTGTTTGAAAGGGAATGGAACGTTTTTCAGGAAATAAGAGGGCCAAAAAAGGGCGAAACTAGAGAAGGTGCTGACTTCAGATGGTCAGTACACGATGCCCCTGCCTTTGAAGGCAGGGGCATCGTGTACTGACCTTATAACAGACAGAATTCTGAACGCGGCCGCGGATCAGATGATCTCCTGCCTGAAAAGAGCGTCTTTTAAACGCTGTCTCCCAGCAAGGCCTCAGTGTTGTGCGTTTCAACAATGTCGGCCCACCTGTAGAATACGACATGCGAAGGCAAGGACACGCAGTCGGGTTAAACCCCGACAACCTTAATGGCATGCGCTGTTGTCCGACTGAACGATGATCTATCACGCGTGTAATTTGCACAAATTGCTGCAGACATAAAACCAGCCCATGTTCGAATCGCGATCCACAAATCTAGATTCAACTTCCAAGAGTCTATACATTGGTCCACTTGGCGCGACATCTATGATCAAGAAACCACTCAACGGCTTCCGCCAGCCAACGAACGGCGCCGTCTCCCGCGTCGTCCCCGCCATCTCATGCCCGAACTCTACTGATCCCCCGCCGCAACCAACCCCCGAGATACATACTCTCTTCTTCGCCGAGCCTGTCCTCCCGCCCCCTTTTTCCTTGCCGCACCACCACCCCATCCCCCCCCCCCCCCCCGCAGCCCGCGCACCACGCAATGCCAGCACCCGTAATGCGCCGCCCCGCGCTCTTCGTGGCCCCGCTTCTCCTCCCCGCGCGGCACGCTGCGGGGCCGCCCCTGTGCGCGGCAGCGGCGCCGACGTCGCGTCGCGCGTGGAGCGGGCGTGCAGTGCTCTTTTTGCGCGCGGGCGCGCGGTTCCCCGGTGCGCCCGAGTCTGCAAGACGCGGCGTGCGCATGTTCGACGACGCGGGCGGCGACGCGCCGGAGGGCCTGCCGGACGACCCGGACGACGCCCCGGAGGCGGTCGTGCTGCGCGACGCGGAGACGGGGCGCACGCTGTCCTGCGGGGTGGAGCACGTCGTGGAGCACGAGGGGGACACGTACTTGCTGTGCTACCCCGTGCATGACGTTGTGATGCTCGCCAAAACGGGGCCGCCGGAAGCAGAGGAGGAGCTCGTCTCGCTGGATGACCGGGAGCAGATCGACGAGCTCTTTCCGGCCGCGGAGAAGGTGCTCCTGGATGATGCCATGGTGCTCAGGAATACGGGCTTCTTTTTGACCATGGATGATATGAGGGAGGTGCTCGATGACGATGAGGGGGAGGAAGAGGAGGAAGAGGAGGACGACGAGGTTGAGGTTATTACCGACTTTGAGTATGAGGGGGAGACTTTTTTGGTCGTCAGACCCGTGTTTCCGGTCTTTGTCATCGCCAAGGAGGTGGGGGACGACTTGGTTGTCTTAGCCGGCGAGGAAATGGAGAGAATATCTGCTATCGTCGACGAGAAGATGATACTCGAGCTTGCAGCGGACGCCGGGGGGCCCAATTAAAGGGGGGAAGGGTCCCGACGTTTGTGTGTGTCACTTTATTTGCCCGTCCTTGTCGTCTGGCTGAGGCTCATCAGTCAGTTGCAGTGTGGCCTTTGCTTGCCTTGTCAATGTTGTGCTGTGCTTGGTGAAAGGGTGAAGCCGTCAAGGGTGGCAGTTTCTACACCATCCCGAAGCGGCCCGCCCCCCCTCACTTATGCTCTCTTCCGCTTCCGCGGTGTCACGGCCTCGCGCCTCACGCTCGACAATGCCGTCCCAACATGTCTCATCAATGCGTCCAGCACGACCACCGATCCGCGATAGTAGGGCAACTGCAGCCACAAAATCACCACCATCTTCCCGTGATACCACAACGGCAACCATCCCACTACGTCCACGCACGCCGCAAGCATCCCTTCCACCGCTGCAATCACGGTCCAATACGCCAGCCAATTATGCCTCGCCTCCCCGTTCACAGGCCCCTCCAGCATGGATGTCGTCAGATACACGGGCACCAACATTCCGACCAGCAGCGTCCCGAGAAACGTCGCGACGCGCGGCGTGATGAGGAAGAAGACCCCGGTCAGCGCCAGCCCGCTCTCCGCAATCATGCCCGTCATGTCGATCAGGCGCTCCGGCCGCAGCAGGTTAGCTGCCACTGCCATGCGCAGAAACATGTTGGCCGTCTGCGTGCGGTCCCTGCCCCCACGTCGCCACCGCCGCCGGGCCACGCCGGCAACCAGCCCGTACACGATTTCGGCGCCCTTTGTTATCCCCAGTTGTGCCCAGATGAGCACGTAAAGTAAAGTGATGTCCAGGCTCTCAATTGCGCCTTTCAACATACTCGGTACAAAATACCACACTATAGAGCGTGCAGTCCACACAAGGCCGAAGGTGACCCAGAATTTCAGCGCCGCCGGTTCGCTCGCCTGATAGTTGACAGGGTCGTCGGCATCCCTTTTGCTACTCCGCCGTCTCCGCGGTGGCGTAAGCGGCTGGTTTGTAGCATCAGAGCGTCTGCTCTTCTTCTCCTCGCTCGCCGGGCTGAGGCGCACATTGGAAGGACTACGCGGCGGCCTCAAGTTGGCGCCAGACGCCTCGTTCTCGACCTCAAACGTGATCTGTCGTTGCAGGCGCGTGCGCGAGCGGGTCTGATACGGCTCGCTGTGCGGAGTAGAAGGCCTCCTCCTCCTGACGTTCCCGCTACCCGGCGTCGTTTCGAGGGTCTCCACGGCCACTTCCGGCCCGTCGAGGAGCTCCTCCTCCTCTTCCTCCTCCTCATCGTCTCGCAGCGGCCTCTTGTTCTCGATGTCGATGGCGTAGAGCAGCTTGACGGTGGTCCACGCGGGCCTAGCGATGGAGAGGAGCAGACCCGTGGCGCCGGTGGCCTGGGCCATGACTAGCGCGCCAACGCCGCGGTGGAAGACGAGGACGGCGGCGGCGAACAGCAGGTGCGGCGGCGCGACAGCGGCGAGGCGCCACTGGCGGCGCACGGCGGCGATGGCGGAGCGGTACCGGGAGCTGACGGCGGCGGAGGCGCGCGCGGCGAGGCGCGCGGCGGCGGCCAGGGCGCCGAAGTGGCGCTCGAGCGCCAGCAGCGCCAGCAGCGCGAAGGCGACGGCGGCCTCGGCGGCCAGCGCGCGCGCAGGCTGCGCCACGAAGAAGCGCCACAGGCGCGAGAGCAGCGACGAGAGCAGCGGCGAGAGCAGCGAGGAGAGGGAGAGGAGGAGGGAGAGGAGCGGGCGGAGCAGGTGCAGAAAGAGGCGTGCGTAGAGGTGGCAGAGGGACAGGGTAGAGAGAAGCGCCTCGCGGAAGAGAGGCAGCACGTCGGCTAGGTAGCGCCGCGACTGCCGGTACACCAGCCGCCCGGCTTCCAGGTACTCCATGGTTGGGCAGCGCGGGCGGGGTGCCGGAGGGGGGGGGGGACAAGGCGGGGGTCGGTGAGGTTGGTAGGCAGGGTGCGTGTTTGCGGGACGCTGGGCGAGGGGGAGGATGCTGACAACTCGTTAGGACTCGGAAGGCAAAAGACTTGGTGTTGTGCATTTTTGATCCAAATTCCCGCTCAAACTAGAAAAGTGCGTTCTTTGCTCCCTCTGGTGCGTCTCTCGACAGTTGGCATTGTGCGCGTGGGCCAGTGCGCACAAACATCTACGGCAGACGTCAAGCAGCAATTCATCAGTGGGCGGTGCAGGCCTCTGCAAAAGCTAACCTGAAGCAAACAGCGAGCAGGATGCAGGTGAGGGGATACTGGAAAATTTCGGCAGCGGTTCGGCAAGTCTTGAAAGCGCCACTAAGCGCATATCGGTTGTCTAGATGCAACATCTCAACTTTGCAAGACATGATCACGGGGCGCTTGTTTTGTTCAAACGCGCTCCTCTTCGGTTGTAAATCTGGGCAACACTGCTACCGCCTGAGAACTGTTGTATTTACAAGTACCTCTCTACTCACACCGTATCGCTACAAGTTTCAATCGGTAGACTCTCCGCCTTCAGTCGTTTCGCGGGAGCCTCGTCAGAGTAAGGCTTACCCGTTGTAACTGAAGCACCCGCTGCCTCCTCGCTTGTATTGACCGCGACAAAAGTATTCTCTTCCTTCTTTGCCTCCACCACAACCATCTCGTTCTCAGCTTTGCTTGCGGCCCGCACTCTCTTCTTAGACGCGAGTCCATTAGTAACACTCTTTGCGCTCGGTTTTCGCAGGACGTAGTCTTCTCCCTTTGCGAGACAAGTTTCCATCTTCTCACACTTGATCTTCTCCTTCTTCTTCTCCACCTTGCCCACTCTTGCCTTCCGCTTTTTCACCTTACGCTTTCTCCCCTTCCCCCCCGCCGGTTTCCCGTCTCGCGCCTCTGCCAAGCCCTTGAACTCGGCAAGCTCCCCGACAAAGAGCATTGTCTGCGCCAGCCCCGCGTCCTCCTCGCCAAACCGCGCTCTAAAAAAATCGCCGACCTGGTCGTAGACCCTCTCCGTGAGCGACTTCTGCTTCAGCTCCGGCATATACCTGGACGTTGCGATCTGCCAAATGTGCGTGTCGCACGGGATCTCTCCGAGCTGGTCGAGCGAGAACAGCGCCGCGCAGCTGGCCACCTTCCTGCCGACGCCGGGGTACTTGACCAGCCTCCGCGCCACCTCCTTGCGCGGCAGCGCGCGGTACGAGCACAACAGCTCCTCCGCGGACAGGCCCGCCTTCGCAGCGTCGTCGTGCAGCATGGCCGCCGTGCCCACCACAAACTTGGCGCGGTACCCAAACCCGTCCTCCCGCAGGGCCTCCTCCGTGGCCTCCGCCGCCAGCACGTGCACCGGCGGGAACACAAAGTGCGGGCGGCCCGCATGCTCGCCGACGCTCTCCCCGTACCGCGCGGCCAAGCGCGTGACCATGGCCGCGATGCGCTTGACGTTGTTGTTGCTGGAGCAGATGAAGCCGAAGAGGCACTCGACGGGCTCCTGTCGCACGACGCGGCAGCCGCGGTACACGGGGAACGCGGTGTTGTACGCGGGGTCCGCGTGGCAGAAGCGCTCGACGGCGCGCGTGTGGTCGACGGCGAGGCGGAAGTAGTCCCGCACGACGGCCTCTGCGCCGCGCGGCTCGCCGGCGGCGACGCGCCACCACACGGGGTCCGGCGCGGCGTCG